>NC_090654.1:147645911-147945911 GCF_040937935.1 Hyperolius riggenbachi
ATACTGCATTCCCCCCTCAAACTAAAAGCTATGGATAGAAATATCTATGACAAATCTAACAAGAATAGCCTCATGCTTGTTTCAGGTGTGTGATTTTGACCCTACTGACCAGAAAGATCAGCCGAACTGCCAGACGACTGCTATTGTTTAAAAGGAAATAAATATGGCAGCTTCCATAGGTCTCACACCTCAGGATCCTTTTAAACATTAGTGTACCTCTGTGTTTTTTTGTTGTTGTTGTTGTTGTTTTTTTTGTGTTCAACAGAGATGCATTTTAACTACTGTATATACTCGCAAGCAAGCCGAATTTTTCACCCCCCAAAAGTGGCCCAAAAGTTGGGGGATCGGCTTGCTTGCGAGTCATGGGTAGGTGGGTGGGTAGGTGGTGCCCCTCTCCGCTCCCCCCGCAGTCGCTGCTATTACCTTAGGCGGCGCCGCTTCCTCTATCCCTGTCCTGCTCCGATAACTAACTAATTCACAGCAGCGCGCCCCCCCCTGCTGTGATGACGGAGGAAACCATAGAGAGCGGTTCCCATAGTAACGGCATCGCCGCTACAGGAAGCCGCTCTCTATGGTTTCCTCCGTCATCACAGCAGCGAGGGGAGCGCTGCTGTGAATTAGTTACCGGAGCAGGACGAGGGGCACTAACTACCTACCCACCCACCTACCCATACTGGCACTATGCTAGCTATACTGGGGCACTATGCTAGCTATACTGGGGCACTATACTAGCTGTACTGAGCACTATACTAGCTAAACTGGGGCACTTCACTAGCTATACTGAGCACTATACTGAGCACTATACTAGCTATACTGAGCACTATACTAGCTATACTGAGCACTATACTAGCTATACTGAGCACTATACTAGCTATACTGAGCACTATACTAGCTAAACTGAGCACTATACTAGCTAAACTGGGGCACTTTACTAGCTATACTGAGCACTACACTAGCTAAACTGGGGCACTATACTCGCTATACTGAGCACTATACTAGCTATACTGAGCACTATACTAGCTATACTGAGCACTATACTAGCTATACTGAGCACTATACTAGCTATACTGAGCACTATACTAGCTAAACTGGGGCACTTTACTAGCTATACTGAGCACTATACTAGCTATACTGAGCACTATACTAGCTATACTGGGCACTATACTAGCGATACTGGGCACTATACTAGCTATACTGGGACACACTAGGGGAATAAGGCGGCCAGCATTTCCTACCCCCGGCTTATATGGGGGTCAATAATTTTTCCCTGTTTTTTCAGGTGAAAGTTGGGGGGTCGGCTTACATGCGGGTCGGCTTGCTTGCGAGTATATACGGTAAACTAAGGATATAGCTGCAGAGTAGCTGGTATTTAGAAATCAACTGTATTCTTTGGTAAGAGTACTTGTAGAGGGTGAAGGCAGGAACAAAAATCATCGATTGGGCCCAAGGCAATCTAACTGTGGGTACCATCTAACAGTGATGTGCAGGTTAAAGTAAGCAAGGCTCCTCCGCACTCCTTCCATATGGTAAAATCATATATCAGTTTATTGAATCATCGTAGAAAAATAGCAAAAAGTATGGCAGCATACAAGCTGATGCGTTTCTGACCCCACTGGGTCCTAAGTCGTAGCTCATGTGGCATTTACAAGCCTGTCCTTAAATACCAAGAGACCACTCCCCCTTCCTACCACACCTAAACAGGTAATGTAGTTCTCTTAAAAGGCAATCACCCATGGTGGGAAGAGGGCAGACTTAATTTTATTGCACATCATTTCACATACTGTAAATACACATACATAGAGAATAAAAGAAACATAAAAAGACAAAAAAAGAAAGGCAATCTTGAGGTTAACCTCCCTGGCAGTGCATTTCTGTCTGTAATTATGAGTCAAAAGCAGTACATTTTTTTCAAGAATTTTAGGCCCCCAATTCTAAAGTCATAACTCATCAAAATATATTAGAATAAAAGCCTGGTAGACACTCTGCATATAAATAAGAGACAAACACAAAATTGTTGAATTAAATGTATGAATAAACGTACACAATTGTGAAACTGTACAAATAAGGCAGACAGAGAGTATTTAAAATTCAAGCAGAGGTCAGTACAGGCGGCAGGCAGAGAGTAGTGCAGGCAGCAGGCAGAGAGTAGTCAAAATCCAGGCAGAGGTCGGTGCAGGCGGCAGGCAGAGTAGTCAAAATCCAGGCAGAGGTTGGTGCAGGCAACAGGCAGAGAGTAGTCAAAATCCACGCAGACGTCGGTGCAGGTGGCAGGCAAGGGTAGTCAAAATCCAGGTAGACGTCGGTCAGTACATATAAATATCCTACTAATATTATAAATGGGAAAGTTTGGATGTTTGTTACTCGATCACGCAAAAATGGCTGTATGGATTTGAATGAAATTTGGCACACACAAAGTACATTACCTGGAATAACATATAGGATACCTTTTATCCCCATAACCAAAAAGTGGGCGGAGACAAATACAAATTTCACTGGGAATATGTAAATTGCAGGCATTCTTACACTGTTGATGGTAGGGTTCTCAAACTTTGCACAGTTGGTCACTAGGTGACTAGGATTCATATTAAAAATAGTGGACGGAGGGGGCGTGGCTGGCCGGCGTACAGGATGGTTGTGTGTGGAACGAGCTCCGCTGCTGGCTCCCTGTTTTTTATAATAACTGCTCTCATTTTCTTCGGCCGGGAGGATTTCTAAACAGCAACTCGCCTTGGCTACCTCTGGGAACAAGATGACCCAACCTGGCAAGAACATACCCTCCATGTTCCGTCCTCAGAAGACGGGGAAGACAAATCCGGATCTACCCAATATGGCGCCGGCGTCCCTGCAAGACTCGAGTTCAGAGCAAGGTGTGACAGAGCAGCATGAAGACCCGGTAAGCGCCTCTTCTATGTTCTCTTACATGAAGCAACTCCCCACTATGGATGACATGCAGTCACTTGCCCTGGACATTAAAAATAGTCTAATGGGGGCTGTACAGGGCCTTAAAGACGACTTACAAGGCCTAATCGACCGAGTGGAGGAAGTAGAGAAAGCAGGCAACAGTAGAGATTCTGCAATAGAAGAGCTTCAGCAAGCGGCTGTGACTCATAACCTCCACCTTATTGAAGTCAATCGCCAGCTGGAAGACTTAGATAATAGGGGCCGGCGCCATAATATAAGAGTCAAAGGGGTTCCCGAATCAGTCCTTCCCGAGGAGATTCCGTCTGCACTTTCCACCATTTTTAATGGCCTTCTGAATAGGCCTAAATAAAGTACTATAGTTTTCAAGCGGGCACACCGCGCGTTGAAACCCAGAGGTCGGGAGAGGGATGCCCCACCCGATATAGTTTGCCGTTTGGTGGACTTTGATTTAAAAGAAGAAATTATGCTTCAAGCTCGTTCGCAGGAGACTATATACGTTAACTCTGATGAAGTAAAGATCTTTCAAGACATATCGATCATTACTTTAAAAAATAGAAGAGCAATGAAATAGAGATGGGAAGTCCGGATCTTTTCAAGGATTCGGATGATTCGAATCGGATCATTGAAAAGATCCGGATCTTTGAACCGAATCTTTGAATCATTTTACTAGGGAAGCAGACTGGGGGTGAAATGACTAGCAGGACAGGACTTTCCCTACACTGTACATTCTGTTCAAGCATGGCTGCTAGTATAGCAAGCTATGTGTCAACTTCACTGATATATTTTACTTTTAGTTCTGTTTTAAAGGACTCACGAGGCCAAATAGTAAAAAAAGGTTAAATACCTGCATGATATTTTAATGCACAGAGGACGCCATCCGCACCCTCCGTGCCGTTCCGCCGGGTCCCCGCTGCTCATTAGCCCCCCGGGCCGGCTCCCGACCCCACAGCCCAGGTCTGGCTCTCCTGCCTCTACTTAAAATGGCCGCTTCAGCCGGCCGCGGCTGCGCAGTCCACACAGACGCGAGTGCGGCTGCGCAGCTCTAGGGCCCCCCCCGATCTACGCTACAGGCTGTCTTCTGTAGCGTGGATCGGGGGGGAGGCCCTAGAGCTGCGCAGCCGCACTCGGCTATGGGATCGGGAACAGCACAGAGGGCGCAGATGGCGTCCTCCGTGCATTAAAATATCATGCAGGTATTTCACTTTTTTTTTACTGTTTGGCCTCGTGAGTCCTTTAAAGACATGATATGTGGACTCGTGCAGGATGTGGACTCGTGCGGTGCACAGTGAGGGTTGCAGCAGAGTGAGGAGTGCTGGGTGCACAGTCAGGGGTGCAGCAGAGTGAGGGGTGTTGCGGTGCACAGTGAGGGGTGCAGAAGAGTGAGGAGTGCTGGGTGCACAGTCAGGGGTGCAGCAGAGTGAGGAGTGCTGGGGGCACAGTGAGGGGTGCAGCAGAGTGAGAGGTGTTGAGGTGCACAGTGAGGGGTGCAGCAGAGTGAGAGGTGTTGGGGTGCACAGTGAGGGGTGCAACAGAGTGAGAGGTGTTGGGGTGCACAGTGAGGGGTGCAGCAGAGTGAGAGGTGTTGGGGTGCACAGGGAGGGGTGCACAGTGAGGGGTGCAGCAGAGTGAGAGGTGCTGGGGTTCACAGTGAGGTGTGCAGCAGAGTGAGGGTTTTTGTGGTGCACAGTGAGGGGTGCAGCAGATTGAGTAGTGCTGGGGGCACAGTGAAGGGTGGTGGGGCAGATTGTGGGGTGCAACAGAGTGAGAGGTGCAGGAGAATGAGGGCACATTGAGGGTGCTAATGGGGAAGGGAGAGATGCAGCAGGAAGATTGTGCTTGTGCACATACTGAGGATGTGGAGAAAGGGCAGAAAGCACATTTCCAGCCAGTCTCTGTATTGTCTCCCCCTTGCCTCCCACTGTGCTGACAAACACTGTACAGGAGGCGGGGGAGGGGTTCACTCGCACACTGAACACAGGCACTCAGGCAGAAGCTGCAGTTCCTGTTTCATCCACCGTGAACCGAATCGTTCATTGTGATGATCCGGATGAATCGACTCACAAAAAAGATCCGGATCAAAGATCCAAATCGTTCATGATCCGGACAACACTACAATGAAACCCTTACTAGCTGAACTCAGGAAGCATGAGATACCTTATAAGTGGAAGTTTCCTTTTGGCTTAGAGGCTACAAGAGACAACCGCACTGCCTTACTTCACACACCACCTGATCTGGAACGCTTTTGTGAGATTCTAAAGATCCCCTTTATCGAACTCCCAGATTGGTACTGTAATTTTCTCTTACCAGAAATTATGGATCAGATGTATCTGGCGGGTGCCATTCTTCCAGTTGAAATTGCTGACCCACGCTCTGCATATCGCCCTAGAGGCAGGGGCGCCATACCCCACCGCAGAGACCGCAGACGCAGGAAACTTTCACCCTACAGAGATAGATCATCTGGGGATCGGGAGGATAATTCCTCCCCGGAGCCAGCTGAAACGTCCGCTTGAATTTTTCTTTTTTCAAAGTTATTGTGCCTGGTTACATTCGTGTGCCTTTTTACTGTTTCATGCATAGTTCATATATAGCTTGTTTACTTGCTAGATCTTTTTACATTGCCTCAACATGGCTGATATGGTTTCTTGCAGACTAATTGTGCCTCCTCGTTCTTGCAGACTTCTCCACTCTCTTTCTTCCTACTCTCCTCCCTTAGCCCCACTTCCACTCTCTTTCTGCTCAGTTCTCTAGAATTCAGGGAGCCAGCCTGGATTGTGCTTTCCTCTGATTTTTCTGACTCCTATCACTGTCATTTTCTGTTTCCTATCCTGTGGCTGGTTGGTTACTTTTCCCCACCTTGGATACAGGCAGACTCCATACTTGGTATCTGCCTGTCCCCAACTCTACCCCCTTTTCTGTTACAGGTAATTCCACTTTGATTTCAGTGGATACCGGGGGTTAATTCTGCACTTACTTGCTCAATATATTGGGCCTTTTGCTTTATCTTACCTTTCTTCAAGGAGGATATATTGCTTGTGATTAAAGCTTAAATAATTATCCTCCTTGTTCCTGTTGTTGAATTCGAGAAAGGATATTCCTGCTGTTTTTGACAGGTGTCTGAAGGTGGCGGCCTCGTTCATATTGCCTTTTTGAGTTTTAGGATAATGACTGTTTTGTTTCGAATTTTGCTCTTCACTCTTTTGACTTGCTCTTTTTTGTACCAGGGAAATATGTTGAAAATGGAACAGATTCGTGTCACTTCCTATAATGCTAAGGGCCTGAACAACCCAATTAAAAAACATTCTCTCTTTAGAGAACTCCATAAGCTTAAAACTGATATTGGGTTGATACAGTAGTCACATTTTAGACGTGACACGACCCCTTCCTTGAAAAATAAATACTCTCATTTCTTTCATTCTACTACGGAACAGAGCAAGTCTAAGGGTGTTTCTATTGCGATCCACAAAAGACTGGCATTTAAGCTCATTGATTTAATGCAGGATTCTGCAATTCTTCCAATTAGGGAAGATACCTCTTTGTCAAGGGTAAGATCCTGGGGAAAATAGTGACCATCGCTTCATTGTATGCTCCAAACAGTCAACATTTCTCAAAGACACTATTTGGATGCAGAAAGGTTTCTGCCAAGGTTTCTTAGTGGTTGGAGGTGATTTCAAATATCCTACTATATCCCTCCCTAGATACTTCAGATGGAAAATCCTATGTACCTTATCAATTCCTGCGCCACATTAAACAGCTTCTCAGCTTGCTACAGTTAATTGATACATGGCGAGTTCTCAACCCCTCTGGCAGAGACTATTCATATTTCTCTCTCCTACATTCCAAATACTCTAGGATTGATTTTATTTTCATTATGCAGAGAGACCTTCACAGATTACTCAATGCTCTGTTTCCCTATAATTTGGCTTAAAATCCCCTAAACAATGGATCTGGAGACTCAATACAATACAATAACATTTCTATAGCGCTTTTCTCCCATAGGACTCAAAGCGCTTAGGCTCTCTCAGATTCAGTAATTGGTAGTAGGATGAAGTATTCACACAACAAAAGTTATATTTCTGCAAATGCCAAACTGAACAGGTGGGTTTTCAGTCTGGATTTAAACACGTCCAGGGATGGAGCTGTCCTGATCTGTTGAGGTAGGGAGTTCCAAAATGTAGGTGCAGCATGACAGAAGGCTCTGGGACCAAAAGTTTCCAAGTGGACTCTGGGTATGACTAGATTATTAGAACCTGTGGATCTGAGAGGGATTGATACGCAGCTGCAACATATCTTTCATGTATCCAGGGCCCAGATTATTCAGGGATTTAAATGTCAGTAGGCCGATCTTGAATAGGACCCTCCATTCTATAGGTAGCCAGTGAAGGGAGAGCAGGACTAGCGTTATGTGGCAGTGACGGGGTTGGTTGGTTAGCAGCCTGGCAGCAGTATTTTGTATCAGCTGTAGGCGGTACAAGACCTTTTTTGGAAGGCCAGTGTAGAAAGCATTACAGTAGTCCAGTCAGGATGTGATGAAGGCATGGACTAAGGTTGGCAGATCTTCTGGGAGGATGAGGTGCTTGATTTTTGCAATGTTTTTCAGGTGAAAATAGGATGATTTCACCACAGCAGAGATTTGAGTTCTGAAGTTTAACCACTTGAGGACAGTGGGCTTTACCCACCTTAAAGGACCAGACCCTTTTTTCCATTCAGACCACTGCAGCTGTCACGGTTTATTGCTCGCTCATACAACCTACCACCTAAATGAATTTTGGCTCATTTTCTTGTCACTAATAAAGCTTTCTTTTGGTGCTATTTGATTGCTGCTGCGATTTTTACTTTTTATTATATTCATCAAAAAAGACATGAATTTTGTCAAAAAAAAGATTTTTTTAACTTTCTGTGCTGACATTTTTCAAATAAAGTAAAATTTCTGTATACATGCAGCACGAAAAATGTGGACAAACATGTTTTTAATAAAAAAAAAAAAAACATTCAGCCTATATTGATTGGTTTGGGTAAAAGTTATAGCGTTTACAAACTATGGTGCAAAAAGTGATTTTTCCCATTTTGAAGCATCTATGACTTTTCTGACCACCTGTCATGTTTCATGAGTGGCTAGAATTCCAAGATAGTATAAATACCCCCCAAATGACCCCATTTTGGAAAGAAGACATCCCAAAGTATTCACTGAGAGGCATGGTGAGTTCATAGAAGATTTTATTTTTTGTCACAAGTTAGCGGAAAATGACACTTTGTGACAAAAAAGAAAGGAAAAAAAAAGTTTCCATTTCTTCTAACTTGCGTAAAAAAAAATGAAATCTGCCACGGACTCACTATGCTCCTCTCTGAATACCTTGAATTGTCTACTTTCCAAAATGGGGTAATTTGTGGGGTGTGTTTACTGTCCTGGCATTTTGGGGGGTGCCTAATTGTAAGCACCCTTGTAAAGCCTAAAGGTGCTCATTGGACTTTGGGCCCCTTAGCGCAGTTAGGCTGCAAAAAAGTGCCACACATGTGGTATTGCCGTACTCAGGAGAAGGAGTATAATGTGTTTTGGGGTGTATTTTTACACATACCCATGCTGGGTGGGAGAAATATCTCTGTAAATGACAATTGTTTGATTTTTTTTTACACACAATTGTCCATTTACAGAGATATTTCTCCCACTCAGCATGGGTATGTGTAAAAATACACCCCAAAACACATTATACTACTTCTCCTGAGTACGACGATACCACATGTGTGGCACTTTTTTGCACCCTAACTGCGCTAAGGGGCCCAAAGTCCAATGAGTACCTTTAGGATTTCACAGGTCATTTTTGTGTCAAGACTACTCCTCACGGTTTAGGGCCCCTAAAATGCCAGGGCAGTATAGGAACCCCACTAATGACCCCATTTTAGAAAGAAGACACCCCAAGGTATTCCGTTAGGAGTATGGTGAGTTCATAGAAGATTTTATTTTTTTGTCACAAGTTAGCGGAAATTGATTTTAATTGTTTTTTTTCACAAAGTGTCATTTTCCGCTAACTTGTGACAAAGAATAAAATCTTCTATGAACTCACCATACTCCTAATGGAATACCTTTGGGTGTCTTCTTTCTAGAATGGGGTCATTTGTGGGGGTTTTATACTGCCCTGGCATTTTAGGGGCCCTAAACCGTGAGGAGTAGTCTTGAAACCTAATGTCGCAAAATGACCTGTGAAATCCTAAAGGTACTCATTGGAATTTGGGCCCCTTAGCGTACTTAGGGTGTAAAAAAGTGCCACACATGTGGTACCGCCGTACTCAGGAGAAGTAGTATAATGTGTTTTGGGGTGTATTTTTACACATACCCATGCTGGGTGGGAGAAATATCTCTGTAAATGACAATTGTTTGATTTTTTTTACACACAATTGTCCATTTACAGAGAGATTTCTCCCACCCAGCATGGGTATGTGTAAAAATACACCCCAAAACGCATTATACTACTTTTCCTGAGTACGGCGGTACCACATGTGTGACACTTTTTTGCAGCCTAGGTGCGCTAAGGGGCCCAACGTCCTATTCACAGGTCATTTTGAGGCATTTGTTATCTAGACTACTCCTCACGGTTTAGGGCCCCTAAAATGCCAGGACAGTATAGGAACCCCACAAGTGACCCCATTTTAGAAAGAAGACACCCCAAGGTATTCCGTTAGGTGTATGGCGAGTTCATAGAAGATTTTATTTTTTGTCACAAGTTAGTGAAAAATGACACGTTGTGAAAAAAACCCCAATAAAAATCAATTTCCGCTAACTTTTGACAAAAAATAAAATCTATGAACTCGTCATACACCTAACAGAATACCTTGGGGTGTCTTTTTTCTAAAATGGGGTCACTTGTGGGGTTCCTATACCGCCCTGGCATTTTACGGGCCCAAAACCGTGAGTAGTCTGGAAACCAAATGTCTCAAAATGACTGTTCAGGGGTATAAGCATCTGCAAATTTTGATGACAGGTGGTCTATGAGGGGGCGAATTTTGTGGAACCGGTCATAAGCAGGGTGGCCTTTTAGATGACAGGTTGTATTGGGCCTGATCTGATGGATAGGAGTGCTAGGGGCGTGACAGGAGGTTATTGATGGGTGTCTCAGGGGGTGGTTAGAGGGGAAAATAGATGCAATCAATGCACTGGGGAGGTGATCGGAAGGGGGTCTGAGGGGGATCTGAGGGTTTGGCCGAGTGATCAGGAGCCCACACGGGGCAAATTAGGGCCTGATCTGATGGGTAGGTGTGCTAGGGGGTGACAGGAGGTGATTGATGGGTGTCTCAAGGTGTGATTAGAGGGGGGAATAGATGCAAGCAATGCACTGGCGAGGTGATCAGGGCTGGGATCTGAGGGCGTTCTGAGGGTGTGGGCGGGTGATTGAGTGCCCTAGGGGCAGATAGGGGTCTAATCTGATAGGTAGCAGTGACAGGGGATGATTGATGGGTAATTAGTGGGTGTTTAGGGTAGAGAACAGATGTAAACAATGCACTTGGGAGGTGATCTGACGTCGGATCTGCGGGCGATCTATTGGTGTGGGTGGGTGATCAGATTGCCCGCAAGGGGCAGGTTAGGGGCTGATTGATGGGTGGCAGTGACAGGGGTTGATTGATGGGTGGCAGTGACAGGGGGTGATTGATGGGTGATTGACAGGTGATCAGTGGGTTATTACAGGGAAGAACAGATGTAAATATTGCACTGGCAAATTGATAAGGGGGGGGGGGGTCTGAGGGCAATCTGAGCGTGTAGGCGGGTGATTGGGTGCCCGCAAGGGGCAGATTGAGGTCTGATCTGATGAGTAACAGTGACAGGTGGTGATAGGGGGTGATTGATGGGTAATTAGTGGGTGTTTAGGGTAGAGAACAGATGTAAACACTGCACTTGGGAGGTGATCTGACGTCGGATCTGCGGGCGATCTATTGGTGTGGGTGGGTGATCAGATTGCCCGCAAGGGGCAGGTTAGGGGCTGATTGATGGGTGGCAGTGACGGATTGATTGATGGGTGGCAGTGACAGGGGGTGATTGATGGGTGATTGACAGGTGATCAGTGGGTTATTACAGGGAAGAACAGATGTAAATATTGCACTGGCGAATTGATAAGGAGGGGGGGGGGTCTGAGGGCAATCTGAGCGTGTAGGCGGGTGATTGGGTGCCCGCAAGGGGCAGATTAGGGTCTGATCTGATGGGTAACAGTGACAGGTGGTGATAGGGGGTGATTGATGGGTAATTAGTGGGTGTTTAGGATAGAGAACAGATGTAAACACTGCACTTGAGAGGTGATCTGACGTCGGATCTGCGGGCGATCTATTGGTGTGGGTGGGTGATCAGATTGCCCGCAAGGGGCAGGTTAGGGGCTGATTGATGGGTGGCAGTGACAGGGGTTGATTGATGGGTGGCAGTGACAGGGGGTGATAGATGGGTGATTGACAGGTGATCAGTGGGTTATTACAGGGAAGAACAGATGTAAATATTGCACTGGCGAATTGATAAGGGGGGGGGGGGTCTGAGGGCAATCTGAGCGTGTAGGCGGGTGATTGGGTGCCCGCAAGGGGCAGATTAGGGTCTGATCTGATGGGTAACAGTGACAGGTGGTGATAGGGGGTGTTTGATGGGTAATTAGTGGGTGTTTAGGGCAGAGAACAGATGTAAACACTGCACTTGGGAGGTGATCTGACGTCGGATCTGCGGGCGATCTATTGGTGTGGGTGGGTGATCAGATTGCCCGCAAGGGGCAGGTTAGGGGCTGATTGATGGCTTGATGGGTGGCAGTTACAGGGGGTGATTGATGGGTGATTGACAGGTGATCAGTGGGTTATTACAGGGAAGAACAGATGTAAATATTGCACTGGCTAATTGGCCTCCTATTCCCAGTGGTGAAGACTGCAAGTTAAGTTGTTTTGTTGTCATGCGCTGCCCTCCGATTAGAAGGACTTCAGTTTTGTCTGCATTCAGTTTCAGCCAGTTGTCATTCATCCATTGCTGTAGTTCACGTAAGCAGGCGTTTATAGTTAGAGTTGGGTCTGTCACACCAGGCTTGAAGGAAAGATATAGTTGGGTGTCGTCCGCATAGCAGTGGTATGTCAGGCTTTACTTCAAATTTAATGATACTGAAGAGGTTAGACCTATGCTACTGTGGGAGGCCCA
Organism: Hyperolius riggenbachi; assembly: GCF_040937935.1. Classification (NCBI taxonomy): domain Eukaryota; kingdom Metazoa; phylum Chordata; class Amphibia; order Anura; family Hyperoliidae; genus Hyperolius; species Hyperolius riggenbachi. The sequence continues at coordinate 147,657,979 of NC_090654.1, forward strand.
CAAGGCATTCATTAGAGGGGTTCTTGTTAAGATGGGAGCTCGCCTTAAACGTGAAAACGACACTATGTTTAATAACTAGATTAGCTTGATCAGGTCCCTTGAAGTGGAACAAACAAAATCCCTCAACATTTGACCTTCAGAAATTGAAGGAAGCCCGTCAAAACCTACTTAAAATGCTAAATAACAAAGCTCAGAGGGCTTTCCTTTTCAAGAAAAAACTTTTTTACAAAGAGGGTAACAAACCAGGGAATCTCCTCGCCAGGGCCCTCAGACAGAGGAAAATGAACCTGCAGGTGGCTGCTTTACAAAAGCAGGACTCTACACTATCCCTTAAAATTGAGGAAATTGCTGATCAGTTCCGCCAATTTTATCAAAAATTATACAATCTAACCCCATCTGGAAAAGCATCTGATAGACCCCAAAAGATCCAGGCCTTTCTTCAGGAAAATGGACTCCCCAAATTAGGTGATGATATTAAAATATTAGAATCCCCAATTTCTAGTGATGAACTCCTGCATGCCTTAAAACATTCCCCCACTGGGAAAAGCCCAGGTCCAGATGGATTAACCATGCAATACTATAAGACGTTCAAGAGCCTCCTAGTTCCTTATTTCCTTAAAGAGAATCTGTATTGTTAAAATCGCACAAAAGTAAACATACCAGTGCGTTAGGGGACATCTCCTATTACCCTCTGTCACAATTTCGCTGCTCCCCGCCGCATTAAAAGTGGTTAAAAACAGTTTTAAAAAGTTTGTTTATAAACAAACAAAATGGCCACCAAAACAGGAAGTAGGTTGATGTACAGTATGTCCACACATAGAAAATACATCCATACACAAGCAGGCTGTATACAGCCTTCCTTTTGAATCTCAAGAGATCATTTGTGTGTTTCTTTCCCCCTGCATCTCTCATGCACTGAAGTTTCAGGCTGCTCTTTTCTTCCTGCAAACAGCTTTGCCCTTGTCTGTAATTCCTCACTATGTGAAAGCCCAGCCAGCTCAAAAGATGATTTATCCAGCTTGTAAAAGATAAGAGAGAAGAGAGAAGCTGCTCTAATCTAAATAACACACAGGCAGTGTGCATAGAGGGGCCTGGAAGGGGGAGTTCATAGCAGAACCACAACACTGAAAAACTTGGCAGCCTTCCAGACACAGGCCTGACAAGTCTGACAAGAGAGAGATAAGTTGATATATTACAGAGACTGTGATAGTACAAAGTGCTGCAGTAAGCCAGAACACATTAGAATAGCTTTTGGAAGTTGTAGGATGATAAAAAACAGGATGCAATTTTTGTTACGGAGTCTCTTTAAAGCTTTTAACGCTGTTACTTTGGATTAAACCCACTGTAGAGCTTCTGGGGGCTCATATTCCAGTTATCCATAAAGAGGGGAAAGACAAGCGTTTGTGTGCTGGCTACAGGCCGATCTCCTTACTAAACAATGATTTGAAGCTTTTCTCCAAAATTATCACTAACAGATTGATCACTTATATTCCGCAACTTATCTCAAAGGATCAGGTGGGATTTGTTACGGGCCGAGAAGCCCGGGACAATACCACAAAAACCTTTGACATCCAGCATTGGCTTTCTCGCCGATCGGTGGAGGGGATGTTTCTCTCCACCGACACCGAGAAGGCATTTGACCGTGTCACTTGGGACTACCTTCTTGCTACTCTTAAGATGATTGGTCTGGGCCATAACATGAGGGAGTGGATCACACGGCCTGTGTAAAGGTCAACTGCACTCTTTCAAATAGCTTTACGCTTAAAAAGAGAACCCGTCAGGGGTGTCATAGTTACATAGTTACATAGTTATTTTGGTTGAAAAAAGACATACGTCCATCGAGTTCAACCAGTATAAAGTACAACACCAGCCTGCTCCCTCACATATCCCTGTTGATCCAGAGGAAGGCGAAAAAACCCTTACAAGGCATGGTCCAATTAGCCCCTAAAGGGAAAAATTCCTTCCCGACTCCAGATGGCAATCAGATAAAATCCCTGGATCAACATCATTAGGCATTACCTAGTAATTGTAGCCATGGATGTCTTTCAACGCAAGGAAAGCATCTAAGCCCCCTTTAAATGCAGGTATAGAGTTTGCCATAACGACTTCCTGTGGCAATGCATTCCACATCTTAATCACTCTTACTGTAAAGAACCCTTTCCTAAATAAATGGCTAAAACGTTTTTCCTCCATGCGCAGATCATGTCCTCTAGTCCTTTGAGAAGGCCTAGGGACAAAAAGCTCATCCGCCAAGGTATTATATTGCCCTCTGATGTATTTATACATGTTAATTAGATCCCCTCTAAGGCGTCTTTTCTCTAGACTAAATAAACCCAGTTTATCTAACCTTTCTCGATAAGTGAGACCTTCCATCCCACGCATCAATTTTGTTGCTCGTATCTGCACCTGCTCTAAAACTGCAATATCTTTTTTGTAATGTGGTGCCCAGAACTGAATTCCATATTCCAGATGTGGCCTTACTAGAGAGTTAAACAGGGGCAATATTATGCTAGCATCTCGAGTTTTTATTTCCCTTTTAATGCATCCCAAAATTTTGTTAGCTTTAGCTGCAGCTGCTTGGCATTGAGTACGATTATTTAACTTGTTGTCAATAAGTACTCCTAAGTCCTTCTCCAAGTTTGATGTCCCCAACTGTATCCCATTTATTTTGTATGGTGCTAGACCATTAGTACGTCCAAAATGCATGACCTTACATTTGTCAACATTGAATTTCATCTGCCATGTATGTGCCCATATAGCCATCCTATCAGATCCTGTTGCAATATGACACTATCTTCCTGAGAGTTGATGATTCTGCACAATTTTGTATCATCTGCAAAAATAGCAACATTGCTCACTACTGCATCTACTAGGTCATTAATAAATAAATTGAAGAGCACTGGACCCAGAACAGACCCCTGTGGGACCCCACTGCTAACAGTCTCCCATTTTGAGTACGATCCATTGACCACAACTCTTTGTTTTCTGTCCATTAGCCAGTTCCCTATCCATGAACACAGACTCTTCCCCAGTCCTTGCATCCTCAACTTTTGCACCAGACTTTTGTGGGGAACAGTGTCGAAGGCCTTTGCAAAGTCCAAGTATATCACATCTACAGCATTCCCAATATCCATATTAGCATTCACTACCTCATAAAAGCTGAGCATGTTAGTCAAACAGGACCTGTCTTTAGTAAACCCATGTTGATGCTGAGAAATAAGATTATTTTCTACTATGAAGTCATGTATAGTATCTCTTAGTAACCCCTCAAATAGTTTGCATACAACTGATGTTAAACTTACAGGTCTATAATTTCCTGGATCAGATTTTTTGACCTTCTTAAATAATGGGAAAACGTGGGCTGTACGCCAATCCACTGGGACTCTGCCAGTTGCAAGAGAGTCACAAAAGATAAGATAAAGGGGTTTATCTATAACTGAACTTAATTCCCTTAGGACCCGAGGATGCATGCCATCCGGGCCAGGTGCCTTGTCTATTTTTAATTTATTTAGTCTTGCCTTCACTTCTTCCTGCGTTAAGTATTTAATATTACAGTTAGAAGATTGAGACTCTTCCGCCTCTGTAGTTTGCAACAGTGCTGTTTCTTTTGTTAAGACAGAAGCAAAGAAAGCATTTAATAACTCTGTCCTATACAGTCAACCTTTCTTTTTTAGAGTTAATGTACTTGTAAAACTTTTTTGGGTTAGATTTGATATCCTTAGCGATTTGTTTTTCAGCTTCAATCTTTGCCTGCCTAATTTCTTTTTTACAATTTTTATTGCACTCCTTATAATTGCTTAGTGCAGCCTCGGTCCCCTCCTGTTTTAAGACCTTATAGGCATTCTTTTTCCTCTTCATTTTATCTTTAACCTTTCTATTCATCCATAGAGGCCTTTTTTTATTCCTAGACATTTTGTTTCCATATGGGATATACATACTACAGTATTGATTGAGTATAAGTTTAAAAGCTTGCCATTTCCCTTCAGTGTCTTCCCCTTGTAGTACATTATCCCAGTTCACCAAACTTAGTGCCTGCCTAATTTGAGTGAACTTTGCTTTTCTAAAATTCATAGTTTTAGTGGTCCCGCTGCCCCGTGGCCTATCAGTCACCAGATCAAACGTTATCATGTTGTGATCACTATTTCCCAAATGTTCTTGAACCTGCACATTTGATACATTATCTGGTCTATTAGAAATGATCAGATCCAGTAACGCATTCCCCCTAGTTGGTTCAGTTACCATTTGAGTCAAGTAATTGTCCTGTAGTGCTGCCAGAAATCTGCTGCTTTTACCAGAATGGGTAGCCTCAATACTCCAGTCAATGTCTGGAAAGTTGAAGTCGCCCATAATTATGACCTCATTTTTACCTGCAGCTTTTTCAATCTGCTGTAGTAATCGCAGTTCTGCAGCTTCATTAATAAGAGGTGGCCTGTAGCATACCCCAATAAGCAATTGGCAACTTTTATTTCCACCATGAATATTTACCCAAACGGGCTCCACATCTTCGCAATCTTCCTCCATCTCATCGTTGAGGACAGCTGTAAGAGAATTCTTAACAAAGAGACAAATCCCTCCACCTTTTTTCCCTGTTCTATCCCTCCTAAACACATTGTATCCTTTTAAATTAGCTATCCAGTCATGGCTTTCATCCATCCATGTCTCGGTTATTCCCACAATGTCATAGCCTTTGTCATTCAGAATGAACTCTAGTTCGTCTATTTTATTTGCAAGACTCCGAGCATTGGTTACCATGCACTTTATATTTTTACCACCACATTTACCAATTTTGTTTACATGAAATGGGCTACTTGAATTTTTACCAACCTCCTTAATCTTTACACTGTCCCCACTCCCCTCTCCACCCTCCATAATGATAGGTTCCCACTGTCTTTTTACCTCATCTTGTCTACGTATTGAGACTTTATCCTCCCGCCTCCCCCCAGATCCTAGTTTAAAATCTCCTCTCTCTCCACTCATTTTCCTCTCTCTCCACTCATTTTTATCCTCTCACTCGAGCCCTTTTTAAACTTTATTAGGAAAAACGAGGCTATCCACTGTGTATCTGTAGGTAAAAGGGAATTTAAGGTAGCTGCTTTTGCAGACGATTTGCTTTTTTTCTGACTCAGTCCTTGATTTCGCTGCCCAACTTGCTGTCTGCTTTTGATCTGTTTGGCGATATCTCCAACCTTAAAATAAATTTCTCTAATGCTGGGCATACACGGGTCGACCTGGCGGCTCGATTAGCCGCCGGATCGACTCCCGCCGCGTCCCCGCTCGTCCCCGCGGGAGCTTCCTTATCTTCCGCTCGATTCCCCGCTATTGTCCGCCCGCGGGGATCAAGCAGAGAATCGATCCGGCAGGTCATCGGACCTGTCGGATATTATCAATCGAGCCATCAGCGACTCGATTGATAAGGGAAAAACAACCTGTGTATGCCCAGCATAAGTCAGTAGCCATGGCAATTACATTATCAGACAAGCTGGTTGATCAGTATAAAATCTCTTTCCCATTTGTATGGGCTTCTGACAAATTCACTTATCTGGGTATTCAGATCTCTCGTGATGCCAAAAACCTTTTTAAACATAACTTTGCTCCCTTACTATTACAGATTTGCAGGGATTTGGATGGGTGGAGAGAGAGGACGCTTTCTTGGTTTGGCAGAATTGCCACTCTAAAAATGATTCATTGCCTCGTATCTTGTACATTATCCAGACGGTTCCTATTTTTCCTAAGAAAGGCTTGGATCTCATAGCTCCAAAATGTTCTCGTTAACTTTGTCTGGATGGGTAAACCCGCCAGAGTAAAAAAAGCCAATCTTTTCTATCCCAAAGAAAAAGGTGGGCTAGGTCTCCCTAACATTCTCAGATACTATCTGTAACGATTGCGGAATCGTTTTTGTGGTCAGCGCACAAGATGCGCACTGACACAACGAAAATTCCCCACAAGCGTATAATTAAGGGAACCCAGGCTAGGTGCAATGCACCAGCAGAGGGCAATTCCCATCGGCAGATGGCGTTGTGGAGTGCAGACGAGCACAATCGCTGCACGGCCACAGATGCCAGATGGGGATTGTACAGATCTAAGACACGCAGGGCTGAACAGCCCTTAAAGAGAAAGAGCACAGATATAGGATGAATGTGTATCCACCAATCTAGTCGTGACCCAGCGACGGTGAACACACATCAGCAGAAACCAAAGCAAGAATGCAATCGCAGAGAATGGCGATTGCCAAGAGACACCAGACAGAAAAAGGACAGGGCACGAGAGGAGCAAAGGCACAGCAAACAACAATGAGAAAAGATAAGGAAAATAACAAACGCTAACTAAACACGAACACCGCACTCATTCACAACAGCAAACGCGTTTACAGCGCGGTCTCCGCGTGTTAAGCACAACAGAGACAAGCACGCCACCCTAACTAACCACCGACAAACAAACACGAAACAGAGAATGCGAGCGCTTGCTTAACGGTTACCTCACCGAGCCTACAGCAAGCGTTCGTATCAGACAAAACAGACAAACGGTAAACAGGAATAAGGAAGGAAGGATTCACTGCTCTTTCCGCCAGAGCGAGTGCGATCCGAGTTCAGGAACAAGATTACAGATCAGAAGGATCCACTGCCGCTACCGCTAGGGGCTAGTGCGATCCAGGCAAGACAGATCAGAAGGATCCACAGCACAACCGCTAGAGGCTAGTGCGATCCAGGAAAACAGAACAGAAGGATTCACGGCGCTAGCATAAGGCTAGTGCGATCCAGGCAAGACAAATCAGAAGGATCCACAGCACTACCGCTAGAGGCTAGTGCGATCCAGGAAAGCAGAACAGAAGAATCCACAGCGCTAGCGCAAGGCTAGTTCGATCCAGGCAAGACAGATCAGAAGGGGCTACCGGTAGCAACCGCTCCCCCGGTCAGCATCCAGACAAACAGAACGATTTCCTTTCGACCACCGCTGGGACAGGACAATCGCAACAGACAGACAAAACAGATACGCAATCTAACTGCACTAGGAAACTGCCTAGTACAGTTCCACGAATTACTCTAAGATAACTTTAACACGAAATAGCATGGCTGACACTCTAGGAGTGTTTACAACAAACCCTGAAGAAATGACCAGCAAAGGATTGTGGGTGATCCCTACCTTTATACTGCCAGCCATAACCAATGTATGCAAATCCCTCAGCAACAGAGCAGGTCTGAAACTTGCAAGACAAAGCCAGGTCTCTTATCCAGAGACCTGCATCCCTCAGACACAAGGAATGGTCAAACAGCTGGCTGCCTGTGCAGCCAGCTGAGCGGATCCTTACACTATCATGCCTCAATCCTGTCGAGGATTCTAGATTGGCATTGCAATACTGATACTAAAGATTGGGTTAGCTTGAAAGAGGAAATCTTTGGCCCCTATCTAAAATGGCTGCCGTGGTCTCCGGCTATCAAGGAGTGTGGTCTACCCACTGATGACCTATCCACCCACCCTTTACTAAACCACCTTTTTTTCAAATTTGCTCAGATTTGTCGGGAGTCAAAGATTTCCTCTATCCCCGGGCCCTTGACCTACCTGAGGCACAATGGAAAATTTATCCCGGGAACAGATACAAATTTCTTGAGGGATTTTCCTAAATCCCCAGATCTCCTACTTAAGGACTTTATATCCAGTGGGGACCCTCCTGGTGCTAAAACTTTAGCAGGACTGAACCAGGACTCTGAAATTTCTATTCCCTTTTGGTCTTACCTTCAGATTCAAAGCTTTTTGTCATCCTTTAAGGACCTTTCGGAGGTCACACGGCCACTTACATCCTTTGAGAACTTATGTTTACTCCAGGATCCACAAAGACATTTACTATCTCGGCTTTACAAAGAACTTATAGAAAAAACCTTATCCCCATCATACTTGTTTAACCTCCTTGGCGGTCTGATTCTTTCCAGATTTTAGGGTCTAAAAGCGGTGCAATTTTTTTCCACTCTTTCAGACCCTAAAACCTGAAAAAAATCATTCTGGCAGGGAGATCTGCAGCAAAATAAAAAAAAAATTACCTTCCTGGGCTCCTGTGCTGCAGTTTTCTCTTTGCCCACAAGATGGCGCTAATATACATATAAACGAACTTCTCTATATTTCTCTAATATAGAGAAGTTCGTTTTCAATATTAGCCCCGCCCTCGATGACGTCACGCTGCCACCACCGCTCTGCTGCCACCACCACGGCTCCGCTGCTCCAACTGGCTGCCGGGTCCCGGGAAGAATAGCGGGGACATGGGGGATCCCGGCGGCCAGGGAAAGACCCCACACTGCCGGGGAGAGAGGCTGGAGTCCCGCTGCGCAGCGAGATCGCGCGCGGGACTCCACAACTACAAGTAAAGCTCTGCAATGCCTACCCCGACCTGAGCTCGGTATCACCGCTAATTTTTTCTACCCCGAGCTCAGGTCGGGAAAACCGGCAAGGAGGTTAAAGAACGTTGGGAATCTGCCTTAGGGAAGGAGTTTACTCTTCCTAAATGGGCCAAAGTATGTGAACTTGTCCATAAGAGTTCCATTAATGTCTCAACTCAGGAATGCAACTTTAGAATGTTATCTCATTGGTATCGTACCCCCTCAATCATTCACAGGTTTGCTGAATCTGTTCCTGATATTTGTTGGAGGTGTGGGGGAAACCCGGGTGACCTGATACATATATGGTGGAATTCCCCTCTAATAATCAACTTCTGGAAAGAAGTTCAAGCGCTTACCAAACTGATCTCTGATTTTGATATTCCCTGGGAAGCGGAGGCCTTTTTACTTCATAGAATGGCCAAAACAGGCAGAGGATATAAGAAATCACTTCCTTGTCACCTTTTAAATGCGACCAGAGCTTGTATCCCGGTACTTTGGCGGTCCCTTACCCCTCCAACAGTTAAAGTGTGTCTGGAAAGAGTCCAAGCCATTGCTGAGATTGAAGACCTTATTCACACCAAGGCAGAACAGATTACCAAATACATTAAAATCAAACCAAAGGGACCAAGTTTTAAAGACACTGATGAATATAAGAACCTGATTGTAATGATCCGCTCAGCTGGCTGCACAGGCAGCCAGCTGTTTGACCATTCCTTGTGTCTGAGGGATGCAGGTCTCTGGATAACAGACCTGGCTTTGTCTTGCAAGTTCCAGACCTGCTCTGCTGCTGAGGGATTTGCATACATTGGTTATGCAAATCATCTAGCTGCTGGCAGTATAAAGGTTGGGATCACCCATAATCCTTTGCTGGTCATAACGGTTTGTTAAATCACTCCTGGAGTGTCAGCCTTCCCTGTTGGATTGTTATAGTTAGTTAGAGTAATTCTGGGGACTGCACTAGGCAGCTTCTCTAGTGCAGTTAGCCTGCTTATCTGTTTTGTCTGTTGCGATTGTCCTGTCGCCAACGGTGGTCGTCAGGAAATTGTTCTGTCTGTCTTGGAGTATAGCTAGAGCAGCGGTTGCTACCAGCTATCTCCTCTGTTTGTCTTGCTTGGATCGCACTAGTCTCTAGCGGTAGCGGCTGTGGATCCTTCTGATCTGCTTCTTGGAGTATAACTGGAGCAGCGGTTGCTACCAGCTATCTCATCGCCCTGTCTTACTTGGATTACACTCGCTCTGGCGGTAAGAGCAGTGGATCCTGCTAACTCTGTTTCGATACTTGGATCGCACTCGCTCTGGCGGTAAGAGCAGTGGATCCTGCTAGCTCTGTTACTTTACCTGGATCGCACTCGCTCTGGCGGAAAGAGCAGTGGATCTTTCCTATCCTGTTTCCCGTTCATCTGTCTGTCTTGTCTGATACGAACGCTTGCTGTAGCCTCGGTGAGGTAACCGTTAAGCAAGCGCTCGCGTTCTCTGTTTCGTGTTTGGGTGGCAGGGGTTAGTTAGGCGTGCTTGTCTCTGTTGTGCTTAACACGCGGAGACCGCGCAGTAAACGCGTTCGCTGTTGCAAATAAGTGCGGTGTTCGCGTTTAGTTAGCTTAGTTAGTTTAGTTAGTTATTTTCCTTATCTTCTCATTGTATGATTTGCTGTGCCTTTGCTACTCTCGTGCCCTGTCTTGTTTAAGCCTTATGTCACCGCTGGCAATCGCCGCTCTCGCGATTGCGTTCCTACTTTGTTTCTGCTGTTGTGTGTGCATGGTCGCGGGTTGGCGACTAGATTGGTGCACATACATTTATTCTGTCCCTGTGCTCATTCTCATTTGCAATCGCTTCCCTTGCGATTGCGTTCTCACTTGGTTTCCTCTGTTGTGTGTCCACCGTCGCAGGTTGGCGGCTAGATTGGTGGACATACATACATTCCTCATCTGTGCTTATTCGGTTTTGTCGCTGTTAGCAATCGCCATCTCTGGCGATTGCCTTCTCACCTGATCTTCATGGTTGTGTGTTCATCGTCGCAGGGTGGCGACTAGATTGGTGGACACACATACCCTCTATCGCTTTGATCTCTCTCTTTCAGGGCTATCTTGCCCTGCGTTTCTTCCCTTCGTACAATTCCTGTCTGGCGTCTGTGGCAGGGCAGAGGAGCTGTTCCTCTGCACTCCACAGCTCCACCTGCCGACAGGAATTTCCCTCTACAGGTGCGTTGCACCTTTTGCTGGGTTCCCTCAAATTATATGCTTGTGGAGGATTTCCGCAGTGTCAGCGCGTGTCCTGTGCGCTGATCACGGAGAGAATTCCACAATCGTTACACTGATGACCTAGTAGATTTTTCTATTATAGAAGAGAGCCCTCCATTTTTCCCCCGGGTGTGCTTTGTCTTCCCTTTGAACCTTATCTGGTAAATCTCCATTATTGAACGAGACTTTCACCCCAGTTGGCTCCACTTCCTGTTGAATTTTCTGTCTTCTCCAGTCCAGGAACAGTCCTTTCTCCTGATATTAGCTCCTTTAACTTTAAAATTTAAAGCAGTGGTTGATATTCTGTATTGATCATCTTTTTTTCCAAAATATAGGTATTATACATAGATTTGGGTTTTTTTTCTTTCTTTTTTCCACGTCAGGACTCATCATTAGGTATATAGAGTTTATAGACTCTGAATCTGATAGTTTATGCTATAAGAAAGAAGATCACAAAAACACTCATAGGGGGAGTCATCTTGGACCCCACTTAACTTACTGGAACATGCCTTGCTGATTTGTTCTTGCTTTCCCTGATTACTTGATATACCTATTGTAACATTGATGCTATCTATGTTTGCACTGCTTTATTCGAAAATAAACATTGTTATAAAAAAAAAAAAAATAGTGGATGGAGCCTACAAAAGCCAATCAAAATTCACCTATTCATTTTCAAGGGGAATATTTAATTGCTGCCATTATGGCACTGTTAATGGCACAAGCCTCAAACCTGGTGCAGTTGGTCATTGGGTGATTGGGGTTCAAATTTAGAAAAGGGGTCCGAGCCACAAACAGCCAATCAGATTTGTTTCATTCAAATGCAAATTCTTGATGCCAAAGATTGCAAAGCTCACAAACTTGGTCAGTGAGTAATTGTGTGTTAGGGTTAGAAAAAGTGGGCATAGCCAACACCAGTCAAATACATACCCGGGCAACGCCGGGTAATCAGTGGGCAGAGACAAATGCAAATTTCACTGGGAAAATGTAAACTGCAGCCATTCTTACACTGTTAATGGTAGGGCTCTCAAACTTTGCACATTTGGTCACTGGGTGGCTGGGATTAATATTCAGAAAAGTGGGTGGAGCCTATAAAAGCAAAATCAAAATCCAGCTATTGATTTTCAAGAGGAATATTTCATTGCTGCCATTCTTGCACTGTTAATGGCACAAGCCTCAAACCTGGTACAGTTGGTCATTGGGTGATTGGGGTTCAAATTCAGAGAAGGGGTGGAGCCACAAACAGCCAATCAGATTTGTTTCATTTTAAAACAAATTATTCATGTCAAATGCCGCAAACCTCACAAACTCAATCATTGAGTAATTGTGTTTTAGGGTTAGAAAAAGTGGGCACAGTCAACATCAGCCAAATACATACCCAGGCAATGCCGGGTCATCAGTGGGTGGAGACAAATACAAATTTCACTGGGAAAATGTAAACTGCACACACTGTAGGGTTCTCAAACATTGCATAGTTGACTACTGGGTGACTGGGATTAATATTCAGAAAAGTGGATGGAGCCTAAAAAGCCAATCAAAATTCACCTATTGATTTTCAAGGGGGATATTTCATTGCTGCCATTCTTGCACTGTTAATGGCACAAGCCTCAAACTTGGTACAGTTTGTCATTGGGTGACTGGGGTTCAAATTCAAAAAAATGGGGTGGAGCCAAAAAACAGCCAATCAGATTTGTTTCATTTCAATGCAAATTATTGATTAAAAAAAACAAACCACAAAGCTCATAAACTTGGTCATTGAGTAATTGTATGTTAGTGTTAGAAAAAGTGTGTGCAGCCAACACCAGCCAAATACATACCTGGGCAATGTCGGGTCATCAGTGGGCAGATACACTGCCCCCCTTGACGACCCTGGGAAATAACCCAGATTTTGGACCTGGATTGGAAGAACATTGGTTTAAGGACACCTTGTTCATACCGACGACAACGCTATCGGAGATTACTGATTCAAAAATAGTGGATCTAGACAAAGGTAAAAAGAAAGAAAAGTACTTCAAATATCGTCAATTAATAAGTTTTCTTGATAAAGTCAAGGGTATGATCAGAAAACAGCTAAACTTGGGGGCGGAGCTTGCCATGGCGGTGTAAGGACGCGTGTGAACAGAGCTCCTCACTCAAAGCACCGTAATCAGCCTTAAAAACAGCTTTCTTTTTCCACTTCTATCACAAAAGTATGCCCGGAGACCCCAAGAAGAAACATACCACCTCTAAACCGCAGAAGAAGGGGAACTCGACTCAGCAAACTGTCACGAAGTTCCTGTGCACCAGATCAGCGACGGAACAGCTTAAGATGGCGGAGGCCGCGACACCACGAGGCGTCAAGTCTAAGGAAGATAGCAGTGAAGCGACTACCCGCTCCCTCAACGAAATATGGGACTTTCTCCATAGCCTTCCGAATAAGAATGACCTGGCGGAGCTAGCAGATAAAATCACCACTACCACGAGAGCAGACCTACAGGAGCTAAGTGCGGTAGTTACAGAAAACTCCGACCGCATCTCCAGAGTAGAGGCTACCATTGAAAATATGCAAACCGAGCTGGCGAAGCTAAAAGCGGACCATCAGAAACAATTAACACTGAACACCACCCTCAGAAATGGCATGGAGGACCTACAGAATCGCAGCCGTAGGAACAACATACGGATTAGGGGTTTACCCGAATCCGTATCTACCAAACAACTGCTACCTACGATTACAACTATCTTTAATGGCCTACTGAGAAATCCAGATGACACAGATATTGAAGTCGACAGGATCCACCGAGCACTACGCCCCATGCCGGCAGATAACGAACCGCCACGCGACGTGATATGCAGGATCCATTATTTTGCTCTTAAAGAAAACATCATGCAAGCGGTCAGACAGAGGGTCGAAATATCGCATGAAGGAGCGCAGCTCACCTTTTTCCAGGATTTGGCACCCAGCACGCTAGCACAACGTAGAGCCCTCCAACCACTGCTAAAATCGCTTCAAGAACAGGGCGCAAGTTACAGGTGGGGATTCCCATTTCAAGTGCAGATCACAAGAAATGATAAGTCATACACCCTGCGCACACCAGCAGACTTGCCGGAACTATTCAAATCCCTGGACCTGTTAGTGGTTGAAGTGCCGGAATGGAACCCGGAGCAGATCTTCACAGGCCTACCACAACGACTCCGTCGTCAGAAACAACGGAACAACCCAGTTGGCTGAATGTAGATGACGACTCGCTCCCTGAGCTTCTACACCAAATAAGTGGGGATCATCTCTATATGTCTTGGGGTACACGCGGGCAGGGGTAGGGGGGTCACCCCGTGAGCTGTACTTTACTTTTTTCCAACTTACTTACGGAGATCTGTGACGCACCATCTTTATAAACACGGAAAATCGCGGGTAGAAAATAGGACATAACTATTCTTTCAGGACCGTAAGCTAGTCGGTTTTGGAAGGGGGAACGTAGAATAGGTGGGGAGGGGGTTAGTTGGGAACGGTCCACTATCATTAATGAAGAGACATAAACGCTACCAAGAGGAGGTTCTTTATTCATATGGAGTACACAAAGGAGAAGCTTCCGCATAGAGGACTCATGTCGCTGCACTACATTAGGTTATATCTCCCTAATACATGAGACAAGAGCACATGGTACCCTGAACAGACCTCGGACGGCATATACTGGACACACGCTCAAACTCCCATAGGTTGCAGAAGATATATTATGTTGGTGAACTAACCCCGCTAGGGGATGCCTTTACTTTTGCACCTCCCTGCTGAAATACCTCAGTTAAATAGAGGGTCGTAGAAATATGTTCTGCTATTTTTTGAATTGCATATCCGTATAAGAATACAATGTGAATGTGCCTAAACATGTGATGTGAGGGTTGTAGTTTACATGATAGGCTTGAAATGGTATGTATATCTAGATTCTACTACTGCAATTAGCCCGATGCTTAAAGATATGTATAACATCTACACTAGTTTAAGCTGATAAGATAACTTGATAATGACCCCCCCCTTAAAAGAACAGGAGGCTATATAAGAACACATATGGATACATGAGGGGCACAGAGAAATTATTACAACATAACGCAAGGGGTTAATAGCATCAAAGTTGTGGGATAGGTCAAATGCAGCTTAATAGCGTAAAAACAGAAGAAGACATACATGTATGTGCCTAATCCATTAGTAAACACTGAAAGCTTCCATTACACTAATCAGTGGACTTGATATCAACTCCCCAGCACACCAATATATATCTTTTCTCCCCTCGATAAAGCTCACTCTAGACAACGCAGACTATGACAGGACACCCTATAGATACCGCCCCACGCTCATACCCCAAAGGATAAAACGGGCTCACTTAGAGATCGCGGGGGGCACCACCTCCTGCTCTGGCCAAGTATACCAAGACATATAGCATAGCAATTAGAGATAAGATTAAAAGTCGCACAGAACACAGAAGTGGACAAATTTACACTTAAGCTGATTTTCACAAAATATGTTCCTATTTCAGGAACATATAAATTACATTTAGATAATTGCGAGTGAGGAGCTGTTCTCATGACAGAGACGGTCATGACTTCTTCTCTCCCAAATAGGGCAGCCGTTAAGGCTATTAATCACAAAGTGATGAAAACTTGTTTTATGTTATCATGGAAGTTTATTGTTCCTAGTTTGGTTATAGTTTTTGGGTCTACTAGAGTTCACACATCAAAAATTAGACGATACATACCAACATGACACAATTAAAAATAGTGTCGATTAACGCCAAAGGGCTAAACATACCAGAAAAACGTACAGCATTGCTACATGACATGTGGATGCAGAAAGCTAACATTATACTGGTTCAAGAGACGCACTTTAAAGGAGATCTTACCCCACGGATTACAAACAAGCACTACCAGGCAGTATACACTAGCAACTCCCCACTTTCTAAATCAAAGGGTGTAGCAATTATATTAGATAAACGTCTGCCAATTACTAATGTGGAGACTTTGACAGATGACCAGGGTAGATACATATTGCTAAAAGGGACAATCAATGAACATAAACATACAATCTGCTCGGTTTATGCCCCCAACTTAAATCAAGTGCCCTTTATATTAAAATTCCTAGAAGCCCTGGACTCCTTCAGAGAGGGGAGTGTGATCATAGGCGGTGATCTCAACATTGCACTAAACCCAAGTTTAGATACTTCCCATGGGAAATCCTCCATCTCATTCCATAAAATTAATAGAATCAGGAGGGCATTACAGGACAGACAACTTGTGGACACGTGGAGAATGCTGAATCCCCAGTCGAGGGACTACACCTTTTACTCCTCACTACATACAATATACACGAGAATTGATTATATTCTAGTATCTCACAATTTAATGTCTGACACATTAAAGGCAGATATTGGTGTGATCTCATATTCTGATCATGCCCCGGTATCTATTGAGCTATGTGGTGGACATGGCAGGGGGAAACCATTTGACTGGAGATTCAACACCTCTATGCTTGCAGATAGGGAAACGGCTGATTCAATCGAGAAAGAACTACAAACTTATTTTTAGCTCAATGCCACCGATGAAGTGCCTTGCTCAACGGTCTGGGAAGCACATAAGTGTGTTATAAGGGGGTATCTGATCCAAATGGGCTCAAAGCTTAAAAAACAGCGTGAAAAAGAACTACTTGACCTGACCAATGTGATACAGACCCTTGAGAAAAGACATAAAAGATCGCTAAGGCCACAAGACCTAACGCAACTGACAGAGGCTAGAGAAGCAGTTAAAAGAATCATGAGAGCAAAAACACTGAGAACAGCACATAGATGCCAGAATGTGTTCTATTTGAACGGAAATAAACCGGGGAAACTCCTGGCCCGAGCACTCAGAATTCAACAACAAAGGAACTATGTCCCACAGATCATAGATGCTAAATCGAAAAAACACATTCGCAATGAGTCCATTGCACACACATTCAGGGAATTCTACTATAATCTTTATAATCTGCTGGGGGAGTCTGGAGGGGGTAGAGAGAGACATATCAAAAATAAGATGAAACAATACCTAATAGAATCTAAAATGCCCTCATTGACACAAGATATGGCAAAAATAATGGAGGAAGAAATTACTGAGGACGAAATAGCACAAGTTATATCCTCTATCAAATCAGGAAAGGCACCGGGACCGGATGGTCTGCCTATAGAATATTATAAACACTTCAGATCTACCCTAATCACACACCTGTGTAAAGCTTTTAACTCCATAGCGGACCCGGACAGTGCTGAAACGATCCCCCCACAGGACTTACAATCACATATCTCAGTTATCCACAAACCAGGCAAGGACCCAGCATCGTGCCCAAGTTATAGGCCAATTTCTTTATTGAACTTGGACCTAAAGATTTTTTCAAAAATACTGGCCAACAGACTTGCTGAACATATGGGTTACTTAGTGCAATGGGACCAGGTGGGATTCATACCGGGAAGAGAGGGAAGAGACAACACGCTTAAAACACTAAATGTGATACAGTCTGCCCGGTCGAGGGCAATTCCGCTCATGCTACTTTACACTGATGCGGAGAAGGCCTTCGACCGGGTAGACTGGATGTGGATGTCAGAGGTAATGAAACATATAGGCCTGGGAAATAGAATGCTAAACTGCATAAACGCATTATACTCTAAACCCTCTGCACGCATTAAAGTTAATGGCACCTTATCAAATTCTTTCCCAATTACTAATGGGACACACAAAACAGACAAATGATAAGCGCTCAAGGATGCACCTGAATTGTGAGCCATCAGCGGCAATGCAGAGCCCCCTAGGGCTGAATACATGCCTCTAATGCAAAACAGATGCAAAATTATTTCCCACTGTGCATACTAATGGGACACGACAAGGGTGCCCGTTCTCCCCATTAATGTTTTCCCTTTCCTTGGAACCCCTCTTATGCCATATTAGGGATAACGTAGACATCCAGGGACTCCCGATTGGAGAGTGAGACACCAAGATAGCGGCTTATGCCGATGATTTACTATTTTATATAGCTAATCCAGTCATCTCTCTCCCTAATCTGATCTCTGAGTTCCGCAAATTTGGCGAACTTTCCCTATTTAAAGTTAATATGGACAAATGCGAGGCCCTTAAAGGGACTCCGAGCTCACGAAAAAAAGAAAAGTTGTACTCACCAGGGGCTTTCTCCAGCCCAGTGCTGGTCGGGAGGTCCCACGCCGGCGTCCTGGCTCCTCTCCTTCTCCCCGCTCCGGTATAGCTGACAGGCCGCAGCCCGGGCGACACTCGGTGGAGTGTCGGGCTGCAGCTTCCGCGTATGACGCGGATTACGTCACACGCCGGCCGCCTCGCGTCATCACGGCGGCCGGCGTGAAAGTACTGCGCATGCGCGATTAAAGCGCGCATGCGCAGTACTTTCACGCCGGCCACCGTGATGACGCGAGGCGGCCGGCGTGTGACGTAATCCGCGTCATACGCGGAAGCTGCAGCCCGACACTCCACCGAGTGTCGCCCGGGCTGCGGCCTGTCAGCTATACCGGAGCGGGGAGAAGGAGAGGAGCCAGGACGCCGGCGTGGGACCTCCCGACCAGCACTGGGCTGGAGAAAGCCCCTGGTGAGTACAACTTTTCTTTTTTTCGTGAGCTCGGAGTCCCTTTAATGTCACACTTCCACCAGATTTAGAGAAATCACTAAAGTTAAATTTCCCGTTTAAATGGGGCGATCGTTTCATCACATATCTGGGGGTCAAAATTACCCCAAATGTTAAAGAGATTTTTTCCGCCAATTACCCCCAAATGTTAGACGCCCTATCATCAGACCTTAGAAAGTGGGACAAGCCACAGTTTTCCTGGCTTGGACGTATATCAATCATAAAAATGAATGTCATGCTGCGACTCCTCTACCTGTTCCAGACTCTCCCGATACAAATCTCCAACGCATTTTTACAGAAAACCCAGATGGTGTTTAACCACTATATCTGGAAAGGAAAACCGCCTAGGATTAAACGTCAGATTTTATTCCGGTCTAAACAAACAGGAGGATTAGCAGTTCCAGATGTGAGAAAATATTACTATGCTGCAGTCCTAACGAGACTTATAGATTGGCACAGACATGGAAATAGTAAGCAATGGGTAGGAATAGAACAAATACTTACAAAATATCCGTTGACACATCTGCCCTGGTCATCTGTACAGAGTAAGAGGGAATGGACAATCTCTGAATTGGTACATAACACGTTAAGGGTGATGTCTAAAATACGCCACATGCCTGATATGTCCCCATGGCCTACCCCTTTGACACCTCTGTGGGATAACCCAGAATTTGCCCCGGGATGTACAAATGGCTATTTAAGACAATGGAAGCTGAACGGACCGACTACAACAAAAGACCTCTGTAATAACAGAGAGTGGATACCACTGGAGGAATTAAAACGCAGGCACAATAACACTGGTCTAGACTGGTGGGGACTAACCCAGATCAGACACTTCCTACAATCTATGGGCATACAGCCTTCACTTGTCAGAGAAAGCACTGAATTTGAGAAACTATGTCAGACTACCGAGCCTCTACGTAAGACTCTATCTATAATTTATGCCTTATTATTAGACCAAGACATGGATAATGTCCCATATTTTACAACCTGGGAAAACGAACTAGGTGTTTCTTTTAGCAGAAAACAAAAAACATCCATGTTTATATACGCACACAAAACCTCTATAGCTTCCCGTATTCAAGAAATCAACTACAAAGTACTAACAAGATGGTATTATACACCACTTAAATTAGCAAAAATATATCCAGATAGAAACCCACACTGCTGGAGATGTGAGCAAGATCAAGGCTCCATGACACACATATTCTGGACGTGCCCACTAATAACGCCCTTCTGGCACAAAATAGAAAAGATCCTTAAAGAAATGACCAATAGGGAAACCCCTTTTTCCCCCCAATTCTACTTACTATACTGCAATGACTGGAGCATGAAGTCTTTCAAGGGCTCGGTAGTCAGACATATCTTAAACACTGCTAAGGTGATATTGGTTAGAGCCTGGGGTACTAAGAAAATACCTACATTAGCAGAGGTAGTAAAAGAAATGGATCTCACATATGACTTAGAGAGCACAGTCTTTGCTATGCAAGGCAGATCAGAAAAATTCTCTGATATATGGAGGATTTGGTCAGTATACAGATATTCAGATGAGTTCAAACAAGCACTAGAAAATGAATAGAGTACTGATTGGCCCAGATGGCTATATGTCGACCAACAAATGTACCATCTTACTAATGTTGATAATGTAGTCTATTGCAAACTCTGAGACCCATGGTTCGAAGTTGTTTATGGTTACTTTTCATTGTTTCAAAAAACAAAAAACTTCGTTGACACCCCGGATGTATAACAATTGATGCAAGAACATGTCTTACCGTATACTTGTTTATATGATTTGATGTAACAACTCTTCCTTGATGCACTGTTCATGTATTTATATATCTGTCAACAACAATAAAGATTTTGAAAAGAAAACAGCTAAACTTTTTTGAAAAGTGTTTTTCCAATGCTACAAAGAAGGAAAAATCTATTTCCCATTTATACACTTTTATAAGCCAGCATTTGGATCCACCTCTCCCTCCCTTCTGCAGTAAATGGGAAAAAGAGTTGGCCTCTCCACTCGCCCTGGACTGGGATAAAATATTCCAAAATATTTGGTTACGCATAACCCTGGGTATCAGTTGGTCAACTACAAATTGGTAGCAAGATGGTATATCTCCCCTGCTCGAATAGCGAAGATGGGAGCAAATCAAGATGATTTATGCTGGCGATGCCACATTGATAGGGGTGATCTGAAACATATGTGGTGGACATGTCCCAAGATCCATAACTTTTGGTTGAATATAGAATCATTCTGTGGTAGACAGATAAACAAAAGTAGTAAATTCACAGAACAGATGACCATTTTTGGACTTGGGGACAACAGTAGTTTGGCTTTCCCAGCAGCAATTGTGGCAAAAAAAATAATAGCATGTAATTGGAAAAGCCAAAATGTCCCGGATTTAGGGGAATGGATCGACAAAATGGGAAGGTTCCTGGAATTAGAGGGGTGGGAGGAAGACGAAGGTACCAACAGTAAAATTCTGGACAAGTGGAGATCGTCATGGTTGGAGATTTTTGAATAGGAAAATTGTGGAGTGGGGGGTGGGAGCCCAGGGCTGGAAGATTGGAGAGTGGATGAAGGATATTTGTCTGTATGTATGGAATTTTATGAGGGTGGTTGTGTAGGAGTAAAAGTTACCTCTGTATGCTTCAGAAATGAGTTTATTAAATAGTATTAATAATGTATTAAAAAAGCCTCGCAATGTCAACCTATGATGAAAGTTCAGCTCAACTCGGGAGCATGGCAATGAAGTGATGTACTCATTAGTTGAGCAGGTGAACGATCTGAGGTAAAGAATAAAAAAAAAAAAAAATCAGTGGGCAGAGACAAATACAAATTTCACTGGGAAAATGTAAACTGCAGCCATTTTTATACACAATTAATGGTAGGGTTCTCAAGCTTTGCACAGTTGGTCACTGGGTGACTGGGATTCATATTAAGAAAAATGGGTGGAGCCTACAAAAGCCAATCAAAATTCACCTATTGATTTTCAAGGGGAATATCTAATTGCTGCTATTCTTGCACTGTTAAGGGCACAGACCTCAAACCTGGCACAGTTGGTCATTGAGTGACTGGGGTTCAAATTCAGAAAAGGGGGTGGAGAAACAGCAAATCAAATTTGTTTCATTTCAATGCAAATTATTGATGCCAAAGACCACAAAGCTCATAAACTAGGTCATTGAGTAATTGTGTGTTAGGGTTATGAAAAGTGAGCAGAGCCAACACCAGCCAAATATGGGCAACGCCAGGCAATTTCTTATGGAGACTGGGGATCTCCAGTGCTGTGTGCATGCTTTGCATAGTATTGCATATAATTTGGTTTGTGCTGCTCATCCCTTGGCTTATATTATTTCCCCATATGAGCATACATAACCATGCCCACCTCTAGCACAGTTAAGCATATAAATGAGCGGAGCTCAGAGTTAAGTCAGTAGCTAGAAGAAGGTGAGGTGTTTTTAATTTCCTTTTTCCCATTTAGTTGACCCTTGGGCTTTTGGCATGGTTCCCACTAGAACACTAATGAAAACTAGCATTTTTGCCTGGTTAGAGTAGGACTCGCCAGAATCACTTTGGCGCAGTTGGTGAGCTTAAACGCGTTAAAGCGTAACCAAGAGCCCCTGTCACTGCTTCCCTGTTGTGTGCTGCAGCCCCTCTGTATGTATATATATATATATATATATATATATATATATATATATATATATATATATATACAGTGGTGTGAAAAACTATTTGCCCCCTTCCAGATTTCTTATTCTTTTGCATGTTTGTCACACTGAAATGTTTCTGCTCATCAAAAACTTTTAACTATTAGTCAAAGATAACATAATTGAACACAAAATGCAGTTTTAAATGACGGTTTTTATTATTTAGTGAGAAAAAAAACTCCAAATCTACATGGCCCTGTGTGAAAAAGTGATTGCCCCCCTTGGTAAAAAATAACTTAACTGTGGTTTATCACACCTGAGTTCAATTTCTGTAGTCACCCCGAGGCCTGATTACTGCCACACCTGTTTCAATCAAGAAATCACCTAAATAGGAGCTATCTGACACAGAGAAGTAGACCAAAAGCACCTCAAAAGCTAGACATCATGCCAAGATCCAAAGAAATTCAGGAACAAATGAGAAAACAAAAGTAATTGAGATCTCTCAGTCTGGTAAAGGTTATAAAGCCGTTTCTAAAGCTTTGGGACTCCAGCGAACCACAGTGAGAGCCATTATCCACAAATGACAAAAACATGGAACAGTGATAACCCTTCCCAGTAGTGGCCGGCAGACCAAAAGCGCAGAGAAAACTCATCCGAGAGGCCACAAAAGACCCCAGGACAACATCTAAAGAACTGCAGGCCTCACTTGCCTCAATTAAGGTCAGTGTTCATGACTCCACCATAAGTAAGAGAATGGGCAAAAACAGCCTGCATGGCAGATATCCAAGGCGCAAACCACTTTTAAGCAAAAACAACATTAAGGCTCATCTCAATTTTGCTAAAAAACATCTCAATGATTGCCAAGACTTTTGAGAAAATAAAGTTGAACTTTTTGGAAGATGCGTGTCCCGTTACATCTGGCGTAAAAGTAACACAGCATTTCGGCAAAAGAACATCATATCAACAGTAAAATATGGTGGTGGTAGTGTGATGGACTGGGGTTGTTTTGCTGCTTCAGGATCTGAAAGGCTTGCTGTGGTAGATGGAACTATGAATTCTACTGTCTACCAAAAATCCTGAAGGAGAATGTCCGGCCATCTGTTCGTCAACTCAAGCTGAAGCGATCTTGGGTGCTGCAGCAGGACAATGACCCAAAACACACCAGCAAATCCACCTCTGAATGGCTGAAGAAAAACAAAATGAAGACTTTGGAGTGGCCTAGTCAAAGTCCTGACCTGAATCCTATTGAGATGTTGTGGCATGACCTTAAAAGGCAGTTCATGCTAGAAAACCCTCAAATAAAGCTGAATTACAACAATTCTGCAAAGATGAGTTGGCCAAAATTTCTCCAGAGTGCTGTAAAAGACTTGTTGCAAGTTATCGCAAACGCTTGATTGCAGTTATTGCTGCTAAGGGTGGCCCAACCAGTTATTAGGTTCAGGGGGCAATTTCTTTTTCACACAGGGCCATGTAGGTTTTGAGTTTTTTTTCTCACTAAATAATAAAAACCATCATTTAAAACTGCATTTTGTGTTCAATTATGTTATCTTTGACTAATAGTTAACGGTTTTTGATGAGCAGAAACATTTGTTTGTAACAAACATGCAAAAGAATAAGAAATCAGAAAGGGGGCAAATAGTTTTTCACACCAATGTATATATGTATATATATATATATATATATATATATATATATATATATATATATATATATATATATATATATGTATATATATACATATATATATATACACACACACACACACACACACACACACATATATATATATACACACATATACACATACACATTAGGCCTGAACGATTTTAGGAAAAAATTAGTGCAGAATTATTAGGCACGTGGTATTTTTGAGGAATAATTTTATTATTGAACAACAACCATGTTCTCAATGAACCCAAAAAACTCATTAATATCAAAGCTGAATATTTTTGAAAGTAGTTTTTAGTTTGTTTTTAGTTTTAGCTATTTTAGGGGATATCTGTGTGTGCAGTGAAACCAATATAGTATCTCAACATTCACAAATATATTCACAAATATACATTTCTGACATTAGAAAACAAAATAAAAACAAATCAGTGACCAATATAGCCACCTTTCTTTGCAAGGACACTCAAACGCCTGCCATCCATGGATTCTGTCAGTGTTTTGATCTGTTCACCATCAACATTGCGTGCAGCAGCAACCACAGCCTCCCAGACACTGTTCAGAGAGGTGTACTGTTTTCCCTCCTTGTAAATCTCACATTCTATGATGGACCACAGGTTCTCAATGGGGTTCAGATCAGGTGAACAAGGAGGCCATGTCATTATTTTTTCTTCTTTTATACCCTTTCTTGCCAGCCACGCTGTGGAGTACTTGGACGAGTGTGATGGAGCATTGTCCTGCATGAAAATCATGTTTTTCTTGAAGGATGCAGACTTCTTCCTGTACCACTGCTTGAAGAAGGTGTCTTCCAGAAACTGGCAGTAGGACTGGGAATTGAGCTTGACTCCATCCTCAACCCGAAAAGGCCCCACAAGCTCATCTTTGATGATACCAGCCCAAACCAGTACTCCACCTTGCTGGCGTCTGGGTCGGACTGGAGCTTTCTGTTCTTTACCAATCCAGCCACGGGCCCATTCATCTGGCCCATCAAGATTCACTCTCATTTTATCAGTCCATAAAACCTTAGAAAAATCAGTCTTGAGATATTTCTTGGCCCAGTCTTGACGTTTCAGCTTGTGTGTCTTGTTCAGTGGTGGTCGTCTTTCAGCCTTTCTTACCTTGGCCATGTCTCTGAGTATTGCACACCTTGTGCTTTTGGGCACTCCAGTGATGTTGCAGCTCTGAAATATGGCCAAACTGGTGGCATCTTGGCAGCTGCACGCTTGACTTTTCTCAGTTCATGGGCAGTTATTTTGCGCCTTGGTTTTTCCACACGCTTCTTGCGACCCTGTTGACTATTTTGAATGAAACGCTTGATTGTTCGATGATCACGCTTCAGAAGCTTTGCAATTTTAAAGCGGTTTAACACCCAGCATTACAACTTTGCTTTAAAAGATTTCTTACAGCTTAGAAACTATTATGCCAGATTTTTTTAAAGCAGAAATTCACTGAATGGGTTAAACATTAAATTTTAGTGTTGGATTTAACTAGGAATCCGCATCCGTGCTTAGCTTTAGTTACAAATGTATCTTTGTTTGGAATGCAAATAGACCTCTGAAAAGCCTGCCGGGGAAGCCCTTTTTGTTCTCTCAGAGAGGTGTTTGTTTATTACATTGTAAATAGATACATTTGTAACTAAACCTAATCACAGAGGAGGATTTCTAGCTAAATGCAGCACTAAAATGTCATGTTTAATCCATTCAGTGAATTTCTGCTAAAAAAAAAAATCTGGCATAATAGTTTCTAAGCTGTAAGCAATCTTTTAAAGAGAGTCTGAAGCGAGAATAAATCTCGCTTCAGACCTCATAGATAGCAGGGGCATGTGTGCCCCTGCTGAACCGCCGCTATAGCGCCGCTAAACGGGGGTCCCTTCACCCCCAAATCACCTCCGTGCAGCGTGGGATCGCTTCCTGGTTGGGGCAGGACTAACCACCGCAGCCTTGCCCCATGCGCGTCTGTCAGTGCGTATCTCCGCCCCTCCCCCGCCCCTCTCAGTTTTCCTTCACTGAGAGGGGCGGGGGAAAGGCGGCGATGCGCCGCTGATAGACGCGACTGGCGGCAGGGCTGCAGCCGTTAGCCCTGCCTCCAGGAGCGACCAAGTCTGCAACCAAGTGTTGCAGTGGGGGGTTTGGGGGTGAAAGGACCCCCGTTTAGCGGCGCTAGAGCGGCGGTTTAGCAGGGGTACACATGCCCCTGCTAACTATGAGCTCTGAAGCGAGATTTATTCTCGCTTCAGAGTCTCTTTAAAGCAAAGTTGAAATGCTGGGTGTTAGACCACTTTAAGAGTGCTGCATCCCTTTGCAAGATATCTCACTATTTTTGACTTTTCTGAGCCTGCCATTTTGCCAAAGGAAAGGAAGTTGCCTAATAATTATGCACACCTGATATAGGGTGTTGATGTCATTAGACCACACCCCTTCTCATTACAGAGATGCACATCACCTAATATGCTTAATTGGTAGTAGGCTTTCGAGCCTATACAGCTTGGAGTAAGACAACATGCATAAAGAGGATGATGTGGTCAAAATACTCATTTGCCTAATTATTCTGCACTCCCTGTAGTATATCACACAGTCCAGCTCACAGTCACCTCAGCTCAAGTGCACAGTGCCCACAGCACACATCATCGTGCACACACATAGAATAAGGCATACACAGGGTGTCAGAGTGATCTGATGTGCATTGTGCATAGTTGCAAAGGAGGCAGGAGCGGAGCAATGATAACTGGAAATTGATTTTTTTTTCTCACAAAGTGTCATTTTCTACTAACTTGTGACAATACATCAAATCTTCTATGAACTCACCATACCCCTCACGGAATACTTTGGGGTGTCTTCTTTTCAAAATGGTGTCACTTGTTGGGTTCCTATACTGTCCTGGCATTTTAGGGGCCCTAAACCGTGAGGAGTAGTCTGGAAACCAAATGAGTAAAAAAGACCTGTGAAATCCTAAAGGTACTTATTGGACTTTGGCCCCCTTTACACAAGCTAGGCTGCAAAAAAGTGTCACACGTGGTATTGTCGTACTCAGGAGAAGTAGTACAATGTGTTTTGGGGTGTCTTTTCACACATACCCATCCTGTGTGTGAGAAATATCTCTGTAATGACAACTTTTTTTTTTTACACAAAGTTGTCATTTACTGAGGTATTTCTCCCACCCAGCATGGGTATGTGTGGAAAGTCACCCCAAAACACATTATACTACTTCTTCTGAGTACGGAGATACCACATGTGTGACACTTTTTTGCAGCCTAGCTGTGCAAAGGGCCCCAAAGTCCAATGAGCACCTTTAGGCTTTACAGGGGTGCTCACAATTTAGCCCTCCTAAAAATGCCAGGACAGTAAACACACCTCACAAATAACCCCATTTGGAAAGAAGACACCCCAATGTATTCCATGAGGGGCAAAGTGAGTTCTTAGAAAATGTTATTTTTTGTCACAAGCAAAAACAAACAAACAAACAAAAAAAAACATTTCTGCTAACTTGTGACAAAAAGTAAAATGAACTCACCATGCTTCTCTGCAAATACCTTGGGATGTCTGGTTTCCAAAATGGGGTAATTTGTGGGGTCTGTTCTGGCATTTTAGGGTCTCCACAATCATTACATCTATGGCCAGTATTAGGAGTTTCTGGTATACTCCTTATACCTGGCATACAGGTAATGCAATTTTTTTTCCATAAAAGGAAAAATGAACGACAAAGATTCGCTCATTTGCATTGATCAATGTGGAAGAAAAAATATCTGCCAAAAAATGTGGAAACAAAAGAGGGGCAAGGTATCTGCCAAGACATAGGAGCTCCGCCCCAAACTGTCCAAACCCACTTAGCTCATATGCCCTAGCAAACCCAATTTCTCCATGTGCATCGATCAATGTGGATGAAAAAAACGTTGCCAATTTTGATACAAAGTGCTTGCCAAAGCAAAGGAACTCCAACACCACCCCTCAGCTCATATGCCTCGGCAAACGTATTTTACTGTGGAGGAGAAATGTCATCCTGCAGCGATGCATGCACCGACTTGTGTAATTTGACAGACGTGCAATGCTTCTGTCAGTATGCACCATTAGTGCTGCAGCTGGTTGGTCGGTCCACCTGGAGGGGTAAAGGATGGAAAAAAGAGAGGGAAAAAAAAAAATAAGCAAGCAGCAATGCAGTAAATTCATTAACATTAACTTTGATAAACTGTATTGAACCTTTTTAACCAAACATTAACATTTGGAACTTGTAACATTTTTGCTTACCTGTTTGTGCTTTGTCCCAAGTGAAAGGAGAGGTTTCTGGAAGCCCTGTGTATTAGGATCTCTCGAAACCTGATGTCTGGTTTCACACTGCATATTGGCGTAGCCGATGGGTCGTGCTCGCTGCACCGCGTCACTAAAAACAGACCTTCAGGAAATACCGCGTTAGTACATGGTATTCCCTGTCTTTCAATCGGGCAATTATGAAGTAAAAATCTTTGCGTCACCATAGACTAACATGACTTCAGGGCCGACACAAATCGCCGCAGGAGCCGCGTGGTAACGCAGGTATGCACTAGCATTAAGTCAACCACTTCCGGCATTGCCTCTTGTCTGCAACCCTGCCTTGTGAGTATATTTCTAACCTCATAAATATTGCACTTAGAACAATAGCGATAATACACTATAGTGGGCTCCCGGTCTTCTCGTTTTTTTGTTTCTCTACAAGCTCGGACACTTCCGGCGTAGTGGGAACCACAAAGTGGGAATTTCACTAGGCAATTTGCCGCACCACATCACGCCAGCGTGAAAGAGCCCTGAGAGACCCTTGTGTGCCTACTGCTATGTCTCGAGTTCCCTACTCTAATAATGGATCTGCGAGTGGAACTTCTCGAAACACTCCCATATGGATAGGGCAGGATGTCCAGGACAGGTGTGACAGTAAAAAGTGGTGTCACGCCTTATTCTACCCTTCTTGCAGACACGACAAGCTTTTCTTGGGGTGCGTTGACCTGGGGTACTCGGAAAACTACATAAGCATAGTGTCTTTCATGTAGCCAGCTTACTACATCAAGGGGTTGTGGCACGGCCCCTCCTGGATACAGGAGTTCCGAAACTATCTCTTCCTGAAATTGAAGGAAGGATCCCGTTCTCTTAGCCTTACTGTAGAGAACAAAACTATTGTACGTTGCCAATTGAATTAAATATATAGACACCTTTTTATACCAGTGTCTGGTCCTTTGGGGAAATTAAATAGGGAGCCAACATCTGGTTGTTGAAGTCCACCCCTCCCATGTTTGAATTATAGTCCTGGGCGGCAAGGGTTTTTTAATGACTCCAGTTGCTTGTTCAATTTGGACTGTCGTGTCTGCGTAAATGGTGCCTTTTGTCCTTCCATTTCACTGCAAGAAGGTCTTTGTTACGCAAGGCAGCCCTCTCCCCCCGTGCAAGTCGGGTACTATTGAGCCGTTGGGGGAAGCCCTGGCGACTAGGTCGTATGGTTCCACAGCAAGGAATTCCGACTAACTTTAAATGCTGATAGAGGGCCACACTTGTGTAGTAGTTGTCCAGAGATGATACCCCTTCTGGAATAAGGGTGACACCAAGATTATCCCAAATTAGCATCTATGACTACCTCCAGCCAAAACAAACCTCACTCACAGTCTGCTGAACCCCCCAAAACCAAAATGTAAAAATTCTTCTATTAAAAACTATTTTCAGCCATTCAATAAACCATCACCAAATAAATCAATTGTAAATGAACCCCTGAACAATACTATGTCCTCTTCTTTTTTAGACCTACCCTCTACCCCAACCCAGAACACATTACTCATACCATTACCCAGCCCAACATGTACCCAAGTCACCTTACAACCCAAGTACGCACTCAAACGTCCTCTTCCAGAAGCAGTAAAAGAGGCAGTAGAGGGAAAAGAAAAAAGGAACAAAAAGGAAACCCAGATCACACAGTAAACCATGCCCCCACTAAAAACCAAATGCATTTACAATCTCCAATCACACTGACTACTTATGAAACAAATCTCTTGGAAAAAGGCCTGTCTTTTTGTCCGACCAACTCCTCCAGAATGTCACATCTCTTCTCTGATCTCAATGCATACATCAGAAAACTAACCCTAAAAAGACACTTTGCGATCAAAACACATTCCAGCACAATAGTTTCTACAGGGGACCTATTAATCATCACTAATAATGACACACTACCAATATATGCAGTGAATGCCGCAGATCTTGCTACAGAAAAATTCATCACCACACAACTCAAAGGCCGCTCCCGTTTCTATCCAACAGCATCTAAGGGAAACCTCATTTAAATATTTTACACTATGGTGTTGGACGATCTTCAAAAACTAAATCTAGACCAGGAACCAGCTAAATTACACCTTTCCCTATCTGAAAAACAAGCACTCAATAGACTTAAAAACAACCCAAACATCATCATCAAACCTGCAGATAAGGGGGGAGGTATATTTATACTCAGGGCAGCCATCAGGGGGGACAACTGACACTGCAAAGAGGGGCCCAGGGCTTCTGGGGGCCCAGGGCCCCCCCCCAAAGGGCTGGAAGGGCCGCACTTGCTGGCTGCGGGCCTGTTGCTCGCTAACCATCACACCGCGTTCCAGCACTGAGAGAAGAGTGACATCAGCTAGCTCTTGAACGTGGGGAGCAGATGAGTGAGTCCGCTACAGCGGTTTTTCTATACTGGGGCACCACCTATATCTGGCTAGAGACTACCTATACTGGGCCACCACCTATACCTGGCTACCTATACTTGGGCTGGAACCACCTATACCTAGCTACCTATACTGGGGCACCACCTATATTTGGCTACCTTTACTGAGGGCACCACCTGTACCTGGCTACCTATACTGGTGCACCACCTATACTTGGCTACTGATACTGGGGCACCTATAGCTTGCTACCTATACAGGGGGCACCTGTACCTGACTAACCTATACTGGTGCACCACCCACACCAGGCTACCTGTACTGGGGGCAACTATACCAGGCTACCTATACCGGGAAAACGCCTATAGTTGAATAGCTATACTGGGGCACCTGTATCTTGCTGGCCTATACTGGGGCACCAGCTATACCAGCGGCATCTACACAAGGCTACCTATAATGGGGCACCACCTACAGCTGGTTACTTATACTGGAGGAACCTATACCTGGCTACCTATACTGGGGGCACCTATGCCTGGATACTTATACTGGGGGCATCTATACCTGGCTAGGGCAGGGGGAGGAGCTGAGACAGAAGGGGACAAGAGGTAACACAGGGGGATAAAAGAGGCACAGGGGGAACAGAGGCGGACAACAGAGGGACAGAGAGAAAAGAGATGAGACGGGAACATGAGGTCACACAGAGGGACATAAAAGAGACATAAACTGAGGTGAGACAGAGGGACAAAATAGGCACAGGAAGAAAAGAAGGGGACAAAAGAGAACAGATAAAGGATAAGAACGGACCTACAAGTCCCTATCCCATTTGTTAACCGAGGACTACCTGTATTTTTCTAGTATTTGGCTCTACTCACAACCATGCCATGGTCACGCCCCCTTTGTTTACGCATCACGCTGTGCATGCCGCTTTCTTCATTGTCGGAGTTATGCACATTTTACGCCGCAGCGCACTTTGCGCAAGGTCACGGGGGTGGGCTGGCTAGTGGGTGGGCCCCAGCAACCAGTGGGTGGGCCCAGGGAGGGGGGGGCAGGCCTGATGATGTGTGAGGGGCCCCAAAATTTCTGATGGCAGCCCTGGTTATACTTAACAAATCCGATTATCTGGAAGAGGTCTACAGACTGCTTAATGACCCAAAACACTACATGACGCTTGATTCAGACCCCACTATAGACTATAACACATCTCTCAAACAATTCATCAACCAAGCCTTTCTAAATGGAATCTTAACCAAAAATGAAAAAAACGTAATCATTAACAATCAGCCTAAGACTCCATTCTTTTATTATTTACCCAAGATCCACACGAACACTTTAAAACCACCCGGTAGACCAATAATTGCAGGCATTGACTCAGTTACCAGTAACCTTTCACGGTTTGTGGATAAACACCTACAAACCCACGGCCAAACCTTACCATCATACCTAAAAGATTCTCAGCATTTAATCACACCTAGTGTTTCCACCCCACCCTTTAGATTGTAAGCCTCTGGCAGGGTCCTCCATTCCCTAGTGTAATCTACAGGATCATGTACTCCTGTCCTATGACAGCCTGTACTTGTATTACTGGGCCTACCTAACCAGTCCATATTGCATGATCATGTATTTTGTACAATTTGCATATATAACTTTGTTCTATGTTGTATAACATTGTTATGTCTGTCATCCTTGTATCATTGTATATATTTATTGTCCAGTGCTGCTTAATATGTTGGCGCTTTATAAATTCAATAAATAATAATAATAGGTAACATCACTTGGCAATCTGACTATATTTGGCTGACTTGTGACGTCACCTCCCTATATACCAATATCCCACATTCTTTTGGTTTACTAGCAACTGAATCTTTTCTTTCCACAAATCAAGATATGCCCCATACTCAGCAACTTCATTACACAATGTACAGAATTCATTCTGAAACACAATACTTTCTCATTTCAAGATAACTTTTATCATCAAATCTCCGGCACCGCTATGGGGATCTCTTTTGCCCCGTCAAATGCAAACCTTGCCATAGGGTACCTTGGGCCTGATTCACAAAGCGGTGCAAAGTGTTTGCACGCCAGTGAAAAGCCCTTTATCACGCCTAAACTCAGTTTAGGCATGATAAGAAGAAACTCGCGCGAATTTTCCACGCGCAATCATGCAGGCGCGCGCACCGCGCTTCGCGCGCAGAGCCCATTAAGTCCTATGAGATTTGCGCGCGGGACTTTGCACGCGATAATCAGCACAAAGCGGTGCTAACTCAGCGGTGCAAAGGTTATCATGCCTAAAGACTTTTAGGCGTGATAACTGAGTTATCACCGCTTTGTGAATCAGGCCCCTTCAGTACCTCAAACTCTTCATACAACACCCTTTCACAGAAAACATTATCCTATACAAAAGATACATCGATGACATAATCATCATTTGGAAAGGTGACCCATCAAATATCCCTCAGTTCATTTCTTAATAATAACCCTGCAGGACTGGAATTCACTTTACATTCCAATTCCACCTCCATAGAATTCCTAGATTTAATTCCCTTCATAGATCAGACCAATATAAAAAACAAAAACCTTTTTTAAAAAGGTAGATGCCAACACTACAACAGTTTTCATCATCGCCCCTGGACAAGAAACACCCCATATAGCCAGTTTAAAAGAATCTTCAAAAATTGTACTGATATAAGTGATGACCATGAACAGTCCTCAGTTTTAACACAAAAATTCAATACCCGTAACTACCCGAAAAAACGAATAAAAGACGCTCAGAGAAAAGCCACAATCAGTACACCCCAGACTACATCAAGAGAAAATCCCACCCAATTCCCACGCTTCATAACACGATATAGTTCCCAACGCAAGGATATCAGAGCCATCTTACAAAAAGATGGGAAATAATACTACAGGACCCTTTTTTACTACCTCCAAAACCCAGCCTCACTTTCAAAAGGTCCCCAAACCTCCATGGACTCCTAGCACCTAGTAGGCTACGAACCAAAAATCCATTCACGTTTACCAATTCAAGCACGCCTGGTTCACAACCCTGTAAAAGAAAAAAAAATGTTTAGCATGCAGTTTTGTGGTCTCCACCAATACTTTTACTTCTACTGTATCCAATACAACATTCCCAATCAAACAATCCATCTCATGCGCCAACAAATATGTAATTTATGTCATTTCCTGCCCATGCAACTACCAATATGTAGGCCGCACCACCCAAACTGCTAGGAGTAGAATAAATCAACACAAAAGAAACATCATCAAACACTTCCAGCAACACAGTATATCTCTACACAATTCGGCACAACCCATAACAAAAATCCATACCTGCTAAAAATCACCTTTATAGAAGCCATAGATCCCTCACGCACTAACGCTTTTGAAGTTTTAAGACAAAGGGAAATGTTCTGGATCCAAATTTTAAAAACATTAGTCCCAAACGGACTAAACTAACAATTAGAAAATACTTTTTAAATCCATACAACCTCTTTCTATCAGTCCTCTCTTTTAAATATGTAATTGTTATTAGATTTTATGTAATTGTTTATATATTTATTATTGTTTTTTCAAATTCTTATCACGCTGTTTGCTCTATCTCGGGTCCTATTTTAGTACATCCCATTGTTTGGCAATTTTATTTTCAACTTTGATTTTTCTGAGCATGATATCTTTTACTTACAATAGATCCGCTTACCGGATAGTAAAACTAGAACTAGACACACATGTACAGGGTCTTCTCAAAAAATTAGCATATTGTGATAAAGTTCATTATTTTCTGTAATGTATTGATAAACATTAGACTTTCATATATTTTAGATTCAAATACACACAACTGAAGTAGTTCAAGTCTTTTATTGTTTTAATATTGATGATTTTGGCATACAGCTCATGAAAACCCAAATTTCCTATCTCAAAAAATTAGCATATTTGATCCAACCAATAAAAAAAAAAGTGTTTTTAAAACAAAAAAAGTCAACCTTCAAATAATTATGTTCAGTTATGCACTTAATACTTGGTCGGGAATCCTTTTGCAGAAATGACTGCTTCAATGCGGCGTGGCATGGAGGCAATCAGCCTGTGGCACTGCTCAGGTGTTATGGAGGCCCAGGATGCTTCGATAGCGGCCTTAAGCTCATCCAGAGTGTTGGGTCTGGCGTCTCTCAACTTTCTCTTCACAATATCCCACAGATTCTCTATGGGGTTCAGGTCAGGAGAGTTGGCAGGCCAATTGAGTACAGTAATACCATGGTCAGTAAACCATTTACCAGTGGTTTTGGCACTGTGAGCAGGTGCCAGGTCGTGCTGAAAAATGAAACCTTCATCTCCATAAAGCTTTTCAGCAGATGGAAGCATGAAGTGCTCCAAAATCTCCTGATAGCTAGCTGCATTGACCCTGCCCTTGATAAAACACAGTGGATCAACACCAGCAGCTGACATGGCACCCCAGACCATCACTGACTGTGGGTACTTGACACTGGACTTCAGGCATTTTGGCATTTCCCTCTCCCCAGTCTTCCTCCAGACTCTGGCACCTTGATTTCTGAATTACATGTAAAAGTTGCTTTCATCTGAAAAAAGTACTTTGGACCACTGAGCAACAGTCCAGTGCTGCTTCTCTGTAGCCCAGGTCACTCGCTTCTGCCGCTGTTTCTGGTTCAAAAGTGGGTTCATGCTTCCATCTGCTGAAAAGCTTTATGGAGATGAAGATTTCATTTTTCAGCACGACCTGGCACCTGCTCACAGTGCCAAAACCACTGGTAAATGGTTTACTGACCATGGTATTACTGTGCTCAATTGGCCTGCCAACTCTCCTGACCTGAACCCCATAGAGAATCTGTGGGATATTGTGAAGAGAAAGTTGAGAGACGCAATACCCAACACTCTGGATGAGCTTAAAGTGAACCGAGCACCTTTTTTTCACTCAGGACATTTCTATAGCACATGAAAAATATATGCCGACTATCTGTTTCATTATTAAAATAAACTTTAATTTTACCTTGTATTTTACATTCAAAGTTGTTAAATTGGCCTGTTTGAGCAGACCTGCCGACCGTCCCCATCCGCAGAAAGTTCAGGAACCTCTAATTGTTTTATTGAGCTAATTACCAAGAGGTAAACCATGCCTTTCATCTGCAAAGAGGGTGAATAATTAGGAGTGTGTTTTCAAAGCCATGCTTTGAAAACACACTCCTAATTATTCACCCTCTTTGCTGATGAAAGGCATGGTTTACCTCTTGGTAATTAGCTCAATAAAACAATTAGAGGTTACTGAACTTTCTGCGGATGGGGACGGTCGGCAGGTCTGCTCAAACAGGCCAATTTAACAACTTTGAATGTGAAATACAAGGTAAAATTAAAGTTTATTTTAATAATGAAACAGATAGTCGGCATATATTTTTCATGTGCTATAGAAATGTCCTGAGTGAAAAAAAGGTGCTCGGTTCACTTTAAGGCCGCTATGGAAGCATCCTGGGCCTCCATAACACCTGAGCAGTGCCACAGGCTGATTGCCTCCATGCCACGCCGCATTGAAGCAGTCATTTCTGCAAAAGGATTCCCGACCAAGTACTGAGTGCAAAACTGAACATAATATTTGAAGGTTGACTTTTTTTTGTTTTAAAAACACTTTTTTTTTTTATTTGTTGGATCAAATATGCTAATTTTTTGAGATAGGAAATTTGGGTTTTCATGAGCTGTATGCCAAAATCATCAATATTAAAACAATAAAAGGCTTGAACTACTTCAGTTGTGTGTATTTGAATCTAAAATATATGAAAGTCTAATGTTTATGAGTACATTACAGAAAATAATGAACTTTATCACAATATGCAAATTTTTTGAGAAGACCCTGTATATGACCAATCTTTCTCACATTACGATCTAAGATGAACATCTAAATTTTGCATTTTTACCTACATTCTCAAACAATGCATAATAATGTTTATGCACCCGCTAATTCATAATATTTCCCCATCCCACCCATTCTTAATGCATCTTGCCTGCGAACAGTTATACTTTTAATCTACTTTTAGTCTATTTTAATTTTAGTTCATTTCGTTTAATTTGTACCACTTTTATTTCATTTTAGTACGTTGCCTTCCAATATATTTTACACCCACTAGATGGCAGCACAACACTACCAATACGTAGTCATATATAAAAACACATAGAGACAAACTCTCTGTGTTTTTATATATTTAGTCTTGACTTATCTTTTTCAATAGGGTTCCCCTTCAATTTTTCATATGTTGTGGAGTCCCCAAGCTGCCTGTCTGCCTCTGCTACATACATCTGCACAGGAAGGATCACAAGATTACCTCCTTTGTCCGCAGGCTTATAAATTAAGTCACTGCGGGATTTTAACCAATTTAAGGCACATTTTTCGCCTTCCGTTATATTGGGCTGTTCCACAGGATAAATACAGGCCCTGACCCCAATCAAAACCTCTCTCTGGAAAACATCCAATGGGCTGCCAGGGGAGACAGGTGGGGCGAGGGTGGACCCACGAAGGCGATTGCAATCAACACCTCCGCGGGTCCCCTCCATCCCACCCCGCTCTCCACAAGCAACCCCTCGAGTATGGCCAGTGCCTCCTCATCCTGGGGACTCAGCTCAAATTCTGGACTGAACCCCAAAGTACCAATTTTAACTTCGCATTTTTTATTTGCTTCAGCATATTTATTTGAGAAAACCCTGTGCACATTCATTTTGCATATAGCTTCATTAAGATCTACTTCAAAGGTACTGATCTGAAATTTTCCTGTGAGACAATACTTTAAACCTTTAGACAATACAGATATACATTCTTGTGACAATTCGACTTCAGAAAGAGTTATCACTTTCAAATCCTGTGTGTTATCGGAGGATTGACCGGATGTACCTTCTATGACCTCAGGGATAGGGGCCTCCCCCACTATTTTCTGATCCCCTTCCACTGCACAGTTTTCCTTTTTTTGGAATTGTAAACCTCTCCGACCCCTCCCCCCCCTCTCCGACCCCTCCCCCCCTCTCCTCTTCCTACGTCTAAAGGGCGCTGACCTACTCCTCCCCGTGCTCCATAACCGGCCTCATTCTCAGTTTGACCATTTTCCGATCCAGAGTCAGTAGTCCCAACTCCTCCCTTAGGCTTAGGGTTTTTGGGTTGGGGTTTCCGCCATAAGGGTTTTTTGGGGGCTGCCCCCTGTGCTCCTGTTCCAAGTGAACACTGTATTGGTGATTTAGACCTCTTTATCCCTTATAAACTTTCTTTGTTTTCTGTCCTTTATTTCATTCTGAATAGGGACCAGCCTTTTTTCAACTTTGCCCAATATTTTTTGAAAAGTCTCTTCATTTACCCGGGATTTTAGCTCATCTTTGAGGACAATCAATTTACTTTCAATTAAGCCATATTCTTTTTGGTTACGGACTAAAACAATGGCCATTTTACGCTTAGCATGCTCAATGTGTTCCTCTTGCTAGATTTTAACAAATTCCAAGTCATCACCATATTGTGCAGGTTCATAATAGTTACAGAAACCTCTAGTGACATAGCCAAGTTGCTTGTATCTCGACAAAGTCTGGACAGTCCAATACAATTTCACTTCTTGCTCAGATAGTTCAAAGAGGGCTTTTTCTAAAGCTTTGTTGCTGTAAATCTTATACTCAGTTTCAACTGAGTTACTAGGTGGTAATAGCAGAGTCATATCACCCCTTGCTGATAACAAGGGCCCATCCATCAAGACTGTCAATTGTCCTTCGCCCACAGCGGGGCTAGGATCATCTGTCATCATAACAGTCTTAAAGGGGATTAGCAAAGTGCACTATCGCTCCTTGAAAAAACAGATGCCACCAGTCAGTTCATACAAATGAGAAAAAAAGCAGAGTGGAGCACTCACTCACCCCTTCCTTGCTGGATACTGTGATGGAGCCGTGCTGATTCACTGTTCTTTTATTGCTCGTTTGGAGAATCGGTGGATGTGACAACCGTTGAAACGGTTTTCACTGCTCGCCGTCCACTGTGTAACGGTCTATCATGTGTACCTCCGTCCGCCTTCCTCGTTGGTGTCTGATGTCACACGCTGTCAGTGTCTCTCAGACCAGAAGCAGGGCTTTGGAATGTGCCTCCAATCATCCGGCAGCCTTCTCTGTGTAGCGTCTAGGGAGGTGCTTTCAAGTATGTTACACGTATCTCACAGATGGTTATCTCGCCCGTCCGGGTCTCCAGAGTGGTTCCAGGAATCCAGAGACCAGACCACATCCATATATCACAAAAGAGATGCGGATTCCGGAACTCAGAAACAGGATTCTTTTATTCAAGCACGGTATAAAAACAGGTTACAAAAGGTAAGAAAAAGTCTGTGTCAACAGCTGTTTCGCGTGATCCCACGCCTCGTCAGGACACCCAGACCTGCCCATTCCTGATCCCCACCCACCTATATACCTAGACTTAGGGGCGGGCCTACAGCCCTCAGGTAATGGTGACACCATTAACCGATGCAGAGAAGGGCAGTCCACACATACAATTCTATTTAGATAAAATCGTACTATCTACAAAAAGGTGAAATTTTGTTGCCATCATTTAACCCCAGATTGCCCAAGGCATTCATTTTAGATATCAATAGTGCTTCCTTCTGCAATAATAATTTATCACTCAAACCTCCCCTGGTTAGACTTGAAATTTTAAGTAAGCCTGCCACCTGTAGACAGTTTGCATCACCATTATGTGAACAATTCACATGATCTATCATACGGAGTGCTCCCACGCCATTTCCTATAGATCTTTTATGTTGTAAAAAAAATCGGTCCTTGAGTGGCTGAGTGGTCTTCCCTATGTAGAATCTCCCACAGGGGCACCAAACACAATACACCACGTTCCTGGATCGACAATTCACACAATCCCTGATCTGCCAGGTGACATCACCTACCTGGACCATTTTGCCTTTTTTAATATGTTTGCACGCCATGCAGTGGCCACACGGAAAGTTCCCTTCCCATTTTTTCCCACTTAACCAATTCATATTTTCTTTCTGAATTGGCTTAAGTTCACTGTGAACCAGGGTTTTCCTAATAGTGTTACCTCTCCTAAAACGAATCCTAGGCGGTCTACTTGCTATCTCTTTAGGTTGGTCATCCAATAACAGGGGATGCCAGCGACTGCGTATTGCCTGCTGGATTTGATGAGACATGAGGATGTAATCAAACACGAAGTTGAATCTCCGTTCCCCCTATTTTTGGGGTGTCTAGAGAGTAATTGCGTTCGTGGCACAGACCTAGCTCTCTCCAGAGCCTGTTTGCAGCTTTGTTCAGTAAATCTTATCCTGGATTGAAGACATACCAAAATAAACTTGTAACTATATGTTGCACAGCAAATAGATGATGGCTAAACACTGGAAAGGATTAAGACCACCTCCTTCCTGGCTCATAAATAAAATATGGTGGATTTATCATATAGTGCGAATATCTCATTTGTTGAAATTTGACCAAGTCTGGGCACCTTGGATTACATGATTCTCTTTAGACCAATCTGGGATTATTTAGAAATACTGTTATACAATTATTTCTTGTTTGGAATTTTTGTGGTTCTGTGACTTACCGCCTCTATTTCATAGATATAATCATGTGATTTTTTTTTTCTTTTTTACATATTTTGTATCAAAAGGATATATTCTAAAAATAGCAGTAGGGTATTGTATCGTGTTAGGGCCCGTTTCCACTAATGCGGTGCGAATCGCTGGGATTCCACCGCTGACAAAATTGCATGCGGATGCGATTCCGCATGCGATTTTTGCTGCGATTTCGCATGCGATTTCGCATAGGCAGGCTATCAGCGATTTTAACCATGTCACTGCCTGGCTCAATGTACATTAGTTTCAGTGCGAATTCGCACGCGAAATCGCGGCAAAAAACGCATGTGCGATTTCCCCTATTAAATACATTGCCTGCGAATCGCCTGCATTCCACACGCAGGTGAATTCTGCAGGCCCTACCGTGCAGAAAAATCCTGCACAGAAAAATGCACCAAAAAACTGACAAGTGGAAACAGTCTCATCCACTTGTATTAGTTATGCGAATCCGCATGCAGACAACACATGCGGATTCGCTCTAGTGAAAACGGGCCCTTAGCCATCAATGTAACAATTAAAGTAAAAAAATAAAAAATATATTGATCTTCATGCTTGTTCAAGGTCTATGGCTTAAAGTATTAGAGTACAATAAATTAAACTCATAGTAGCGCTCACAAATTGTATAAAATATCTCAATACATAAAGGAAGATAAGAAATTGATGAGCTGAACAAACACCAGTTCACAGAGGTGGAGCGCTCCCTGCTTTCTGTGAAAAGCTAAAAGTGTAATATAAATATATTGGGTATTGCATTCAGTCTCTGTAGTCAGTAAATCAACTTGCACTTAAAGAGGAACTGAACTCTAAATAGCTAAACAGACCAACAGAATCCTATTTAAAAATGATAGGCGAAAAGAAAACAACTTGATAAAAAAAAGTGTAAATAAAATGTATAACCTAAATAATTTATTAGCCTGTCCCACTTGTGACGTCGCCTGCCGCGACACTGTCTGGCAGGTTCGCAGAGAACACTGGGAGATCTTGTATGTCGGGAGAAATTCTTCCTACTGCTCGCGAGAGTTCCTGTGGGCAAGTTGTTTACATCTCGTCATCAGGTGGCGCCGCTGAGAAGCATGAAGAATGCTAACAGCAGAAGACATATTACAGAGCTAGCAGACAGCAGACTTACTTTTACTGACTACGAGTTCCCTCCTGTGTGATGCATAGCTCCCTGCCTTCCCGGACTGTGGAGCTGATAAGCTGGACAATGCACCGTGGAGAGGAATGTCCAGCTCCCCCCCTCCCCCTCCTTCTCCCGGAGACTCAAGACGGCCAGAGAGAATGAAAGAGACACAGACAAACACGTGGAGCTGCAGCTGTGACAGAAGATGCTGCTTCTATAGGCGAGGTGCTGACTCTTTGTATGGATGCAGTGTGCTGTATATGTCTGGCATTTTTTATGTGATGTGAGTGAGTGTGTGTGTCGATATGTCTCTGTGATCTGTGTGTGTATACAAAGCATGTGTATATGTATATAGTGTGTGTGTGTGTGTGTGTGTATATATATATATGTGTGTGTGTATATGTGTGTATATATATATATATATGTATTAGTGTGTGTGATCTGTGTGTGTATATATATATATAGAGTATGCGTGTACGTATGTATACAGAGCATGTATGTAGGTATGTTCATACACAGTGTGTGTATGTACAGTATGTAGTGTGTGATGTGCTCTTGCTGTGTATATAGAGATCACGTGTGTATGTATGTAGAGTATGCGTGTACTTATGTATACAGAGTATGTATGTATGTATGTATGTACATAGAGCATGTAAGTATGTACAGTATGTATGTACGTACATACATAGAGCATGTGTGTGTATGTACAGTATATAGTGTGTGATGTGATCTGCGTGTGTATATAGAGTACGCATGCACATATGTATACAGAGCATGTATGTATGTACATAGAGCATGTGTGTGATGTGATCTGTGTGTGTGTGTGTATATAAAGAGCATGTGTGTATCTATATTGAGTATGCATGTACATATGTATACAGAGCAAGTATGTACATAGAGCATGTGTATGTATGTATGTATGTATTTAGTGTATGTGTATCTATTGAGAGAATGTTTTCCTCATGAAAAACTGCATCCCCTCCTCAGTGTAACACCCCCTCCATTGCCCGATAGGAAGCATGGGCAATAATAGACCTCCATGCTCCCTCTGGGTTGATTGTCCTGCCATACCCCCACCTCCTTTTCCCTAACAGACCCCCCCCCCCCCCCCGTCAATGCACAGCGGTCTGTGCTTTCTCCAATCAAGCGGGTGCCCTGCTTGGCATTAGCATGGGGATTTTCAGTGGTGCGCGTCTTCTCTCTGGCCCGCGCTGACAGGATTCAGCCTGCTTCTCCCTTGCAGCCTCTTCTCTATGATGTATTATGAGGGAGAAGTAGCCTGAATCCTGCCAGCGCGAGCCCGCCGTGTCTACCCCCAATGTATAAATGTCCCCCCCCCCCCCCCGTGTCTGCATTTATACTTACCTGTCCTGTAGCAGCCTCCTTGCGGTGTCCGTTCATCTTGCCGTATTCTAACAGCCGCATGCACACGTACACGTTAGCGCCCCACCTTTTATGCTAGGCACACACCATACACCAACATGTCTGATCTGAATTTAGATTAATTTTTGATTTTCCGATTATTATTATTTTTTTTTCATATTGTTTTTTTGAGCTTTTTTAATTGATTTTTATAGAACTGAAAAAAAATCAATCGATAACATTGAAGAGATCGAAAAACATTGAAAACATTGAAGAGATCGAAAAATCAATAGAAATTTGAACCTGTTGGAAATAATCAATCTTGCAGGTAAATCTGCAAGAAAATAGTATGGTGTGTACCTAGCAATAGCTGTTCAGCTTTTAGTATCATCTCAAAAAAAAAAATCTCTGACAGCAGAGTAGGTAGACAAAATACAGAGCAAAATGACAGCCTGGCTTAGGCGCAGCCAGATGACATCACTGTAACTGTACACTACCACAGGCTAATTTGCATAGTGCACAATGATTAGAAAAGGAGCTGCTTGAGGAAGGAGGGGCTGAAGGAAGTAGAAATCAGCTGGATGATACTGTAAACTTGCCAACCAACATATGGCTGCACACACTGCACTAGAATGCAGTAACAGAAATAAGGACATCTGACAGGTATACTACAGAAAACCTATATTTTTATTTATTAAGGC
This sequence comes from Hyperolius riggenbachi, assembly GCF_040937935.1. Lineage (NCBI taxonomy): Eukaryota > Metazoa > Chordata > Amphibia > Anura > Hyperoliidae > Hyperolius > Hyperolius riggenbachi. Next base: position 147,700,962 of record NC_090654.1, read on the forward strand.
AGTATTAAGCAACACATCGGATATTTTTACAGTATCAAATTTTAAGGTCAGTTCCACTTTAAAACAACTTGCACTTGAATCACTCGGAGTGGAGTGTATACCCCCCCCCCCCCCCCCAATGTGAAAGGACTCAGCGGATCAGCTGGCCAAACGGGCCCAACAGCGCATCAGGGGTATTGGCCACCCCTCAGCCACCACGGCAACCTCTGCTGGGCACTTGTAACCCAGGGGAATCACAGTAAGCACTTGCGGGTATGCAGGTATGCGGAGGCATGAAGCTCTGAACTTAGCGTGTCAGCTTCAGAAGTAGCCGCCCTAGCCTTGTCCCCTGCAATGCCTCCGCTAGTGGAAGGAAGCGTGTATTCAACAGTCGCAGCGTCTGGTGACGTCACACTCCGTAGCTCCGCCCAAAGCATTTTGTTACTATGGTAACTCATCGGGGGCCCCTGTATATTCATATTAAAGTATTAGAGGCAGAGGATCAGCAGGACAGCTATCTTAATATAGCTCTAAAATTCCTAAGCTTAGGGCAACGATGAAATGCCTTTTTATGTTATACTTTCAATCAACAAGATTGTTATATGCAAATTAGAGGAGTAGGAGTCAGAGTCGGTGGATTCATAAACTGAGGAGTCAAAATTGGATGATATTTGTACCGGTTCTAACAGGCATTTTGAATATGTACAGTATATCCTATAGTGAAGTTTCCCTTCCCCCCTCCCTGTTCTTTCCCTCTACCTTGTTCCCTTTGAATCTCCCCCCTTCCCTTCCTTCCATTACCTAGTTATACTAAATCCAAATGTTTCATGGTCTGGAGAGCTATATTATAATAACGTATATTAACGCTTGTTATCATATTTGCCTTGTAATTCTGTAAAATAGTTATACTCTAGACCACAGGTGTCGAACTCCAGGCCTGGAGGGCCAGATCCATGCCAGTGTTAAGGATGGACTGAGAAAGAGAGAAATGTTTTCTACCTTATGGACCACATATTTCCTGATTCAGACCCATCAATTAATTTGGGATGTGTCAAAAATGTGTGAGGACCTCGGCCCCGCGAAGGACCAGTTTTACATCCCTGCTCTAGACCAATGTTAAGGCCCTCAGGCTGTAGGGTGCAAAGCCTGAGGACCAAGAACATCTCCCTGTCACTCAGGCGTTCAAATGAATTCAAGACATTGTTGGGAACATGTTCTATGAGGCAGAATTCCAGATTTTTGGGATCTTGATTATGAAAGTTCTTACAATGCCGTGAGAGACCATTTCAAATACTTATTACAATTTTTTCTCCTTTGATGTCCCCACTTAGTTCTGATTTGTTGGGTTGTGCGGCCCATGTACCTGTAGGCCACATCGGCAGCTGACGGGGTTAACTACATACGTGGTGTTGAATCCAGTATGGTTTTTGATAAGGAAATATTCTCCAGTTACAGTAGTAATAGTAGTACATTGGAAGGTACTTTTTTCTGGGTAATGTTGGGGCAACACAGGCATCTGGATTGGAGACATTTATACAAACCCACCATGGTAGGCGTTTCTTTAGTCATGGGGCAATCATATATTTGGCTAGGTGCTAGATGGCTTTTGAGGATTCTCTCTCCCTGAAAAACACATCTGGTACTTTGCGCGGGAGTCGTCGCCGTTCTGTTAATTTCAGACAACTGAGAGCATAGCTTAGAAGCAGCAATAATACATTTCTTAGGAATCAAAGGAACAGGATCATTATTAGAGACTTCTTTTTCAAAACAGCGAGACAAAGCATCTGCTTTAATATTTTTAGAACCAGGTTTATATGTAATGACAAAATTGAATCTGGAAAAAAATAAAGCCTTGAATTGAGTTTGCCTTGAATTCAATCATTTAGCATTTTCAATATATTCAAGGTTTTTATTGTCAGTATACACCGTACTGGGTTTTCAGCCCCTTCTAACCAATGTCTCTATTCCTCCAGAGCAAGTTTAATCCCTAGAAGTTTTCTATTCCCAATATCATAATTTCTTTCGGCTTGAGAAAACTTCCTAGAGAAGAAGGCACAAGGATGTATTTTCTCTGGATCCCCAGCATTTTTTGATAACACTGCCCCTAACCTAATCTCAGATGCATCAACCTCAACAAAGAAACTTTTCCTGAATGTCAGGGTGAACTAATACAGGAGCTGAACAGAAGGCCTCCTTCAGCTCCTGAAAGGCTGAAGTAGCAGATGAGTCCCAATGGACAGGATCTGCTCCTTTTTTGGTAAGGTCAGTAAGGGGTGCTACCTTGGAAGAAACATTTTTAATGAATTTCCTGTATACATTGACAAAACCTAGGAAACTCTGCAGTGCCTTCATACTATTAGGTTGAGGCCAATCTAAGACAGCCGTCACTTTTTTATCATCCATGTTTAGACCAGTATCAGAAATTACATAACCAAGAAAGTCAACCTGATTGGTTTCAAAAACACATTTTTAAAGTTCAGCATACAGTTTATTCTCTCTGAGTTTAGAAAGTACCTTTCTCACGTGATCACGGTGTTTCTTCAAAGAAAAGGAGTAGATTAATATATCATCAAGATAAATAACCATAAACCTTCCCTTGAACTCTCTAAAAATGTAATTAACAAAATTCTGAAACACAGCTGGAGCATTACATAAACCGGAAGGCATGAGCAAATATTCATAATGAGGGTTTTTAGTGTTAAAGGTGGTTTTCCACTCATCTCCTTTCTTGATACGAATGAGGTTGTAAGCACCTCTTAAATCAAATTTAGAAAACACCTTGGCTCCCACTGATTGGGAGAATAAGTCATCAATTAATGGTAAAGGATAACGGTTCTTTACCATGATTTTGTCCAATCCTCCATAGTCAATGCAAGGTCTCAATCTGCCATCTTTTTTTTTCAATCAAAAAGAAACCCGCACCAGCTGGAAAGGAGGAACTCTAATGATTTTTTTTAATGTTTTCTTGAATACACGCCCTCATGGCCTTGTCTTCAGGAACAGTCAAATTATAAAGACGACCACAAGGGGGCACAGTTCCAGAATGCAATTCAATAGCACAGTCATAAGGAGTATGCGGTGGGAGCTTATCAGTAGCCTGTGAAGAAAAATGTCAGCCAAATCATAATAAACAGTGGGTAATTTTTTAAGCTCAATATTGGTTTGAGTAAGAGTATTTTTTTTTCAAAACAAGACTTTTCACAATGAGTAGACCATTTTATAAATTGTCCTGACTGCCAATCAAACACAGGATTGTGCTGTTTGAGCCAGGGCATACCCAACACTACATCATAGGAAGGCATCTGTAGACAATAAATTCTCATTTTCTCAATATGTCTGGCTCCCACCACTACTGTAATTTCCGAGGTCAGTGACATCGATTGACCTCTTTGTAAACAGATGTGATATTAATAGCTTCAAATATTGTGACCATCGGAACATGTAATTGTAAGGCCAAAGACTTGTTCATGAAATTACCTACTGCACCACAGTCAATGAAAGCATGACAATTATGAATTTTTTCACCAATACAAATGGAAATTGGTACATGCATTCAGATTTTAGCGGAAAAAAACGCTGGCTTAGACGAGTTTCCTCAGCCTCGTCTAAGCGCGGAAGTTTTCCAGCTTCTGTTTCTTATTAGGACACACAGGCGCAAAATGCCCTGTACCCCAACAATAGAAACACAATCCCCCATCCCTTCTCTTAGCTTTTTCTGCCACATATAACTTAGAGAGACACCTAACTGCATAGGTTCAGGATTGTCAGTCACAGAAACTGGAGGAGGAGCAGGGACTGGTGGGACTGAACAGGACCAGACTGGCTTTACGCAAGATGATTTCTCATGACGTCTTTCTCTTAGACGTTGATCGATTTTGTATAGCAAGGTGGACCAACTCTTTCAAGGTACCAGGAACTCCTACCCTGGCTAACTCATCCTTTAGTTGTTCAGATAAGCCAAGTCTAAATTGATGTTTTAGAGCAGGTTCATTCACAAGGTAGCACCTGCCTACTGTCTGAATTTAATTGCATATTCCTCAGCAGGCTTTTTCCCTTGACGCAGATTTTGTAAAACACTTTCTGCATAGGCTCCTTTGCTTTTATCCTCATATAGATCAGATAACGATTCAAAGAAAGTAGTGGTATTGACAAGAGCAATCTTATCTTTTGTGACTCTCTTTCAACTGGCAGAGTTCCAGTGGATTGGCGTACAGCCCACGTTTTCCCATTATTTAAGAAGGGCAAAAAATCAGATCCAGGAAATTATAGACCTGTAATCTTAACATCAGTTGTATGCAAACTATTTGAGGGGTTATAGGGCTTAAACGAAAAAAGCACAAGGACACCGGGAGCCCAATATCGTGTATTATCATTGTGTGAGATAGTCGATTAAAGAAACAACAATTATACTCACAATTCTGGGTTGCTAATAAGGCAACCACCATCAAAACATGTGGAGAGGTACCGTCTCCACTCGGCCTTGTTCGGTCGCTGCTCCCAAAGAATACTACTATAATAAATTACAGTAAGTAAGCCCCCACGTAGTGGGGTATTTTAGATATCAACACACTGTAGGAGGCGCCCTTAATCTCGTTATAGCATATAGCCAATGAATCGGTAAGCGTAGTGCGTCTTACCTGTTATGAAGGTACGTACACACGAAAGTCATAAAATAAGGTTTATTGCAGCACAGAGGACTAGACAACGCGTTTCGCGACCACAAGTCGCTTCTTCAGGTCAAATAAAGTGCTTAAAAGAAAAAGAACAATGATGGCGCTCAGACTAAAACACTATACTTCATATATAAAACAACAATTAAAATAATGATCCAACAGCGCATATAGAAATTCAAATTATGCATACATATATATAAAAAAGTTAGTACACAGATATTAATACAACTATTAATTATTATTATTATTACAACTAGTAATTATTATTACTTTAAGTATTTTTGTATTAATATCTGTGTACTAACTTTTTATATATATATGTATGCATAATTTGAATTTCTATATGCGCTGTTGGATCATTATTTTAATTGTTGTTTTATATATGAAGTATAGTGTTTTAGTCTGAGCGCCATCATTGTTCTTTTTCTTTTAAGCACTTTATTTGACCTGAAGAAGCGACTTGTGGTCGCGAAACGCGTTGTCTAGTCCTCTGTGCTGCAATAAACCTTATTTTATGACTTTCGTGTGTACGTACCTTCATAACAGGTAAGACGCACTACGCTTACCGATTCATTGGTTATATGCTATAATGAGATTAAGGGCGCCTCCTACAGTGTGTTGATATTTGAGGGGTTACTAAGAGATACTATACATGACTTCATAGTAGAAAATAATCTTATTTCTCAGCATCAACATGGGTTTACTAAAGACAGGCCCTGTTTGACTAACATGCTCAGCTTTTATGAGGTAGTGAACGCTAACGTGGATATTGGGAATGCTGTAGATGTGATATACTTGGACTTTTCAAAGGCCTTTGACACTGTTCCCCACAAAAGTCTGGTGCAAAAGTTGAAGATGCAAGGACTGGGGAAGAGTCTGTGTGCATGGATAGGGAACTGGCTAATGGACAGAAAACAAAGAGTTGTGGTCAATGGATCATACTCAAAATGGGAGACTGTTAGCAGTGGGGTCCCACAGGTGTGTGTACTGGGTCCAGTGCTCTTCAATTTATTTATTAATGACCTAGTAGATGCAGTAGTGAGCAATGTTGCTATTTTTGCAGATGATACAAAATTGTGCAGAATCATCAACTCGCAGGAAGATAGTGTCATATTGCAACAGGATCTGGATAGGATGGCTATATGGGCACATACATGGCAGATGAAATTCAATGTTGAAAAATGTAAAGTCATGCATTTTGGTCGTACCAATGGTCTAGCACCATACAAAATAAATGGGATACAGTTGGGGACATCAAACTTGGAGAAGGACTTAGTAGTACTCATTGACAACTAGTTAAATAATCGTACTCAATGCCAAGCCACTGCAGCTAAAGCTAACAAAATTTTGGGATGCATTAAAAGGGAAATAAAAACTCGAGATGCTAGCATAATATTGTCCCTGTTTAACTCTCTAGTAAGGCCACATCTGGAATATGTAATTCAGTTCTGGGCACCACATTACAAAAAAGATATTGCAGTTTTAGAGCAGGTGCAGAGACGAGCAACAAAATTGATACGTGGGATGGAAGATCTCACTTACCAAGAAAGGTTAGATAAACTGGGTTTATTTAGTCTTGAGAAAAGACGCCTTAGAGGGGATCTAATTAACATGTATAAATACATCAGAGGGCAATACAATAGCTTGGCGGATGAGCTTTTTGTCCCTAGGCCTTCTCAAAGGACTAGAGGACACGATCTGCGCATGGAGGAAAAACGTTTTAGCCATTTATTTAGGAAAGGGTTCTTTACAGTAAGAGTGATTAAGATGTGGAATGCATTGCCACAGGAAGTCGTTATGGCAATCTCTATACCTGCATTTAATGGGGGCTTAGATGCTTTCCTTGCGTTGAAAGACATCCATGGCTACAATTACTAGGTAATGCCTAATGATGTTGATCCAGAGATTTTATCTGATTGCCATCTGGAGTCGGGAAGGAATTGTTTTCCCTTTTGGGGCTAATTGGACCATGCCTTGTAAGGGTTTTTTCACCTTCCTCTGGATCAACAGGGATATGTGAGGGAGCAGGCTGGTGTTGTACTTTGTTCTCTGGTTGAACTCTATGGATGTATGTCTTTTTTCAAACAAAATAACTATGTAACTATGTAAATATGTTGTTGGTCTAACAAACGCAGAGCCCAAGCTTGAGGTTCACCTTGTAACAAATAAATAATTGCTCCTACTCTAATATGTTCATTGGCGTATGTCCTGGGTAGCAAGGAAAAATGTAGATAACAAGCACTTCAAAGCTCTGTCTCCAGAGAATCTTGCAGGCAGTGGAAGTTTAGGTACTGGGTCATGATTACTAGGAACAGGTTTAGAAACTGAAGTTTCTTCAACTTGAATACTGCTTGCATTAACAGAAGTAGATGTAGAAGTACTGAGTTATTGTTGAAGCTAAGTATGAACTTCTTCCACGGAAATACGTAGTTGAGCAACTAGATCACAGAGGATTTCTATTTGAGATTGCTCCCCATTAGCGTCCATCTTGCAGGTTTTTGGGGATTATGGCCCGTGATACTGTAAGGCTTGGTGGTATAGCTCTCGGAGTCAGCATGTGTGTCCCAGGCTAGAGATCTCGCTCTTCACCTAGCTGTCCCTGCCTTGCACACCGCTAACTGACACCTACACTATCCCTGCCTGGCACACCACTAGCTGGCCCTAATTAGGACTTAGGCGAGCAAGGCATACAAGCTGATGTAGAAGGCAGACCTACCACCAAGAGCCACTAATGAGGCTAGTAACACTGTTCCACAGTTCAGCAGTATCACATGTAAAGTTATTCAACAGTAATGATGATTGATCTGAGTTATGAAATAGTTCAAGCAGACTTGCATGCAGTATTTGGCAACAGGTAATAGTTGATGCAAGTTATGAAAGTTCCTTTTTGTCTGCATGCAAAGTTAGGCAACAGATAGCAGAAGTTCCAGATTATATGTGACAAAGTTTATGCGAGACTATATGCACACTGTTAGTTGAGTGATAAATTTTAAAAGAAAGTAAAGGAGGGTATTTAAATTTAGTAACCCGTGGAAAAAACTCTTGGAAAATGCCCGATGTCTCTTAACAATGGGCTCTAGTTGCTCGTTTTTACGCTTTATTAGTCTACACATGCTTCTTTTACACGTTATTTTACGCATATATGCGTTTGGTACGTTTTCTGCGTCCGTACATCATTCCTATGCGTTTTTTTTTTTTTACTTCCGGTCTGCGTGGGGTGGCACACTGTAGCTCTGATTGGTCAGGAGACTTTTGGCCAAACCTGTTTTTTTCATGAGTTGTTTCCTCCCCTTGGTGATGTCATTTATGATGTTAGAGGGAGTTTATTTTTATCTGCAGTTCCCCATCAGGTCGTTTTCTTACTCCAGGGGTCTGCTGATTGGTCGCTCTTCTAGCCAGCATGCCTGATTGGTCAGTTTGTATCTAACCGGGGGTATGCGAGAGAGAGATGATTCCTCTTGCTGAGTGCGGCTGTGGATTATACTATTTTTATGCTCCCCCACATCAGTGCGAGTTATGCAGCGCGACCCGCCTCAATGCGAGAGACAACCGCTCTCGCTCCAATTCTGCCCGGCCAATAACGTGCTTACTTGTCCCGCGTGTTTGCTATGAGCTTGCTTCCCTTCGAAGTAGTGATGGGAAGTCTGGCTCTTTTCAATGAATCGATTCATTCAATTCACTTTGTCTGTGTTTTAGGAGAAATATCAGGCCCACTGTCTTTGCATTACACTGTAACACTACAGTCCATTCCTGACATTTCCACACCTATTTTTCGCTGTGGCATGTTTCGTAAGCCGCACTCACTCCTGTTCTGGTCCTTCAGTCAAACTTGAGAAACCGATGTGGCCCTTGAGTCAAAGAGTTTGCCCACCCCTGGTTTATAATGTGCTGGTGCCTTTGCCATGCAGGAAGGAGGGAAGGCAAGATTAAAACATTTATTTTCCGGCTTATAAGACACACTTTTCTCCCTCCAAAATGGGAAAAAAGTCAGTGTCTTAAATGCTGCATACAGGGAATGCAGGGCATAGTTACTAGCAGTGGCGGCTCCCCGTGTGTCCCCTCTGCTCCCAGGGCATCATTCCCAGCAGCTGTGTCTCTGTGTGTCCCCTTTGCCTGCAGGTTATAGTTATCAGCAGTGGCAGCTTTTGCCACATGATCCAGTGACTCCAGCGAGGATCACAGACCTCTCTTCTTCCACACTGTTCCTCTAGTGCTGGCTTATGCTGATGACGCAATCAGCAGAAGCCAGCACTAGAGGAACAGTGTGGGAGAAAAGAGATCTGCGTTCCCTGCTGGAGTTGCTGAATCAGGTGAGTAAAGCTTCCGCTGCTGGTATCTATGCGCTGCGGGTAGAGGGGACACATGGGGAGCTGCCACTGCTGGTAACTATGCCCTGTGGGAAGAGGGTGCTGATGCTTGTAACTATGCCCTGTGGGTAGAGGGGACACAGGGAGCCACCACTGGTGGTAACTATGCCCTGTGGGTAGAGAAGACACACATGGGGGAGCAGAGAGGACACACATGAGGGACAGAAGGACAGGAATGGTGGAATAGAGAGGACACACATGGGGAGTAAAGAGAACACACATGGGGAGCAAAGAGAGCACACATGAGGGACAGAAGGACTCGTATGGGGGAGCAGAGAGGACACACATGGGGGACAGAATGACACACATGGGAGAGCAGAGAAGACACACATGGAAGAGCAGAGGACACGGGGGGATACAGGAGGACACATATGGGATATAATAATTGAGGGAGAACAGCTACCAGATGCTCCTGGACCGCAGACGTACCAGGTTTAGTATATTTTTTTTTCCCCTGGTCTTTGCCCTCTAAGGGCTTGATTCACTATGCGGTGCTAACCTACTTAGCACGTCTAAAGTCTTTAGGCGCGCTAACCAGGGTGCTAAGTAGGTTAGTTGCGCGCGCAAACTCCTATGCGCGTGCTAAGTCCCATAGGCTTCAATGGACACTTCGCACGGAGCGCTTTGCGCTCTGTGCAGTGCGTGTGTAAAGTTTTGCGCGCGTAAAGTTTTGCGGGCGAAAAGCTTGTTTAGATGTGCTAAGGGGGTTTTCACAGGCGTGCTAACAGTTAGCACCGCTTTGTGAATCAAGCCCCAAATCTAAGTGTGTTTTATAGTCCGGAGCATCAGATATGCCAAAAAAATATGGTAAAATCAAAACTTATAAGGCATTTTGCCTGGGTACATCCTTGGATGCTAAGGGAATTACGTTTAGTTATTGATAAACCCCTTTATCTTAGCCTCAACATGGGTTTACTAAGGACAGGTCTTGTTTGACTAACATGCTCAGCTTTTATGAAATGGTAAATCCTCATGTGGATATTGAGAATGCTGTAGATGTGATGTACTTGGACTTTACAAAGGCATTCAATACTATTGCCCTCAGCAGTCTGGTGCAAAAGTTGAGGGCACAAGGACTGGGGAATAATCTGTGTGCATTGATAAGGGGCTGGCTAATGGACAGAAAGCAAAGAGTTGTGGTCAGTGGATCATATTCAAAATGGGTGACTGTTAACAGTGGGTTCTTACTGGAGTCTGCACTGGCAAAGAAAGTTGTTTTGTCATATTGCACCGAGCAGCAAAACTATGTGCCGCGATAGCAGCCATGCTATAGTGCACGGGGCGCGTAAGGGTAATACGGGGTTCTGGCGATCACCGGACACTGAATTACGTCTCCCTCCGAGTTGCGATGATTCGGCAGGGGAATAGTATTTAACATCGCTGGGGATTTGAGCAGCAGCAGGTTGAGCCGTCATTTGGCTTACCCTGCGCCCAGCTCACCTGCGGTTTACTATTGTGTATGTTGTACTGGGTCCAGTACTCTTCAATTTATTTATTAATGACCTAGTTAGTAGATGAAGTAGAGAGTTGTTGCTATTTTTGCAAATGATACAAAGTTGTGCAGAGTTTTCAATACACAGGAAGAAAGTGACATATTGCAGAAGGCTCTGACCAGGATGGCAATATGGGCATCAGTGTTCTCCCCAGAATTTTTTTCCAGCCGGGTGGCATGAAAAAGTAGCCGGGTGGGATGTTTAGAGCATGGTGCATTTGATGTCACACGTGCGCTATATGCTGGTGACATATGGGGCACTAATGGAAGAGGATGAACCAGAAGACTGATGGGCACAGAGTGGTAGGTGACATAGGGCAGGTATTGTGTAAATGCACATTTATAAACTAGGTGGAACAGCACCGGGGGGGGGGGGGGGGGGGTTATCGTGTTTGTCACTCGTCTCGATATCCTCTCTCCATTACCTCTGTGCACTTGATCTACTAGGGTGGCCCTACATCTTGCAGCTTGTTTGAACGATATATATGTGACCAATTTCTGCCAGAAATTGGTCATAGTGTCGGTTGGGCATGCACTTGGTGGCACAGATTTTCATCCGTTTCGATTATAATAATCAAATCGGATGGTTGATCAGCCGCCAAGTCGCCTGATGTATGGCCACTCTACACAGGCTTCAGTGTCCCTGTTCATGATTATTACATGTCACATGGCTCATTTCACATGGATGTTATTTCCTGGGGGAAGGGGAGGGTTGTATGCAGATAGTGTGCAGGGGCTATATGTAACTGATAATGATCATATAATGCACACCATTTTCCCCTTCCAGGAAAACATTAATATGGAATAACATGTATGTGAAATGCAATAACCAATGCCCATCTGCACATAAACTTTCTTAGCCTCTACACAGGCTCCAGTGTGTCCCTGCTCATAATTATTGCAATTCTCATGGCTGCTAACTTACATGGATGTTATTCCTGCAGGGGGAGGGGGCCTGTCCTAGGGTATTGCAGATAGTGTGCTGGGGCTATAGATATGATTATGATAATACCAGCTGCAGGAATAACACCCAGGTGAATTTACAGCCATGTGAATTGCAATAATTATGAGCAGAAATTTCACACCACCAATGCACATACCGGTAGTTTTTTCACTGACATTTACATGAAGAGTTCTAAACAAATCTGGAAGCCATCCTGCTTCTTCCTTGCAAGATTTGCACAAGCTGTTTGTGTGAAAGACATGTAACCTGATCTCCTCCCGAGTCCTGACTACTCTGATGGCAATCAAACAACAGCTCCTCAGCCTGGCTCTTCTCAGCCACCTTTATTACAGGGGAAAGAGTGACTTTTGTCAGATCTCCTGTCCAGACGGGAGACTGAAAGTTGAGGGAGGACTGTGACTGGCCATAAACCAGCAGGAAGCGCACAGGTCATTGAGAACGGAAGGACTCACCGAGTGACGCCTGTGCTGTCCTGCTGGCTGCTTCCCCACCCCATCTGCTCCATTGACTCTGCCTGAGTGACTGCGTCTAGCCTGCATATCTGCAGGGGAAGAATCACCTTCGGCAGAAGCTAATAATGATCGGGCAGTTACACCCAAGATCTTCCCGCACATCATGAATAGTACTGTGCCGGGGGCGGGGTTATTAAGTGAGGTGCCGGGCAAAAAAACAGCAACTGCAGAAAGGCATTTACATACCAGGGGGATACGGACAGGGGAAATCTCCCCCTTCCCAGTCCGTCCCTTGCTTGATTAGGCTCCAGCATCCCATTCCCTGCTCTCTCTTTTTATTACAAGAGAGGCTCCATCATTACTGGAGAGCAGGACCAGAGCAGGAGTCCCGCCTCTTACAACCCGCCCAGCCAATCACTGTCTCACCAGAACACTTGAGCTGACAGGCAGAGGAGCGCTCCTGCAGTTTACAGCGTCAGCCTTTGCTATTGTGCGAGGCTGGCGCTGATTGAAAGCAGGCAACGGAGCGCTCCTATGTGAAGTTTAATAAGGTTTACAGCGCTGGATTTTAGAAGCACCAGGCAAGCACATGACAACAGGCGGGCGGGGCTTCAAATCAGCCGGGCGGCCCGCCCGCCCACCTAATTAGCCCTGGGGAGAACACTGGGCATGTAAATGACAGAAGAAATTCACTGCTGAAAAATGTAATGTTATTCACCTTGGACATACCAATCATCTAGCACCATAAAAATTTACAGGATACAGATGGGGACATCAAACTTGGATTGGGAGTATTTGTTGAAAACAAGTTGAATAATTGTATTTAAAGGGGCACTACAGCGAAAAACTGTAAAATTTAAAATATGTGCAAACATATACAAATAAGAAGTACATTTTTTCCAGAGTAAAATGAGCCATAAAATTACGTTTTTCCTATAATGCTGTCACTTACAGTAGGCAGTAGAAATCTGACAGAAGTGACCGGTTTTGGACTAGCCCATCTCTTCATAGGGGATTCTTAACAAGGCTTTTATTCTCTATAAAGATATTCCTGAAAAAGGATTTAAACAATGATGCTGGCCATCTTCCCTGCTCCCTACACAGTTTTTTGGCAGTTGGACAGAGCAACTGCCATTCACTAAGTGCTTTTGAAAATAAATATATCCCTGAGAATCCCCTATAAAGAGATAGACTAGTCAAAAACCTGTCACTTCTGTCAGATTTCTACTACCTACTGTAAGTGACGGCAACATAGGATAAAATTAATTTATGGCTCATTTTACTCTGGAAAACATGTACTTCTTATTTGTATATGTTTACACACATTTTACAGTTTTTCGCTGTAGTGCCCCTTTAATGCCAAGCAGCTGCAGCTAAATAAAATGAAAGTTTGGGCTGCATTAAAAGAGAAATAAAATCTCAGGATGCTAGTATAATACAGTACTGCCTCTGTTTAGTGCTCTTGTAAAGCCGCATCTGGAATATGGAATTCAGTTTTGGGCACCGAAATACAGGAGGGACATTGCAGTTTTCTAGCAGGTGCAGACAAGGAACAAAATTGATTAGAGGGATGGAAGGTCTCACTTACCAGGAAAGGCTAGTTAAGCTTGCCTTATTTAGTCTGGAGAAATAAAAGCATTGGAGGAGATCTAATTAACAAGTATAAATACATCAGAAGGCAATATAAAAGCTTGGGAGATGAGCTTTTTGCCCATAGGCTTGTGCAAAGGACTAGGCTGCATGATCTGTGCATGTGTGAAAAAAAGTTTTTTGCCATTTAAAGCAGGATGATTATCCATACTATGCCAGGGGAAAAACACATTTATAAGTAGATAAATACTTGATCTACTTACATAACACATGTATTGTACTTCAATTCAAACAGACCCTACAGTGTGCGCTCCTCAATCAAATCCCTATCTGTTATATCTCTATGTTACTATTAGTTGCCTGGATCGCTCCTATATTTAAGTGCGTGTATCACTTTAAAACAGTCAAATATAAAAAAGTACAGGGCGCTCAACAGCACAAGTCACAAATAAAATTTCTACCAACTGAAACAGAAGTTATATAGATGCATATAAAAGTCCAAAAAAGTCCACTTATAACTGCTTCCAAGCTCATAGAGGATACACCGGGTGGCGAGAGTCTTCCAATTGAGTCTTAGGGACGCTTCTGCTGGAGGAGGATTGGTATCAATATCTGTGAAGCCTGCTTTGCTGGTCTGTGCTGGGTCAGCCATCAAATCTGGTGAGAGGCTCCATTGAGCATTAGGTGAAGGAGCACGTGGTGTCTCTGTAAGAGCTGGGAGCACTGGTGTCTGGTTGAACCTTATAGCTATACTGTTACCAAATGGTATTACACTATCGCATTGCTTCTCTGTTTTATGCCCTAATGCTTTGAGGATACAAGAGGAAGCAGATCGGATCCAGGAGACTCTGAATGCTGGCTGGGCCAGAGGCTTTATTTGCTGATCCTGGAAAGGGCAGCTTAACCACTTGAGGACCTAGGGCTTTCTACCCCTTAAGGACCGGCCACTTTTTTTCCATTCAGACCACTGCAGCTTTCACGGTTTATTGCTCGCTCATACAACCTACCACCTAAATGAATTTTGGCTCCTTTTCTTGTCACTAATAAAGCTTTCTTTTGGTGCTATTTGATTGCTCCTGCGATTTTTACTTTTTATTATATTCATCAAAAAAGACATGAATTTTGGCAAAAAAATGATTTTTTTAACTTTCTGTGCTGACATTTTTCAAATAAAGTAAAATTTCTGTATACATGCAGCGCAAAAAATGTGGACAAACATGTTTTTGATAAAAAAAAACCCATTCAGTGTATATTTATTGGTTTGGGTAAAAGTTATAGCGTTTACAAACTATGGTGCAAAAAGTGAATTTTCCCATTTTCAAGCATCTCTGACTTTTCTGACCCCCTGTCATGTTTCATGAGGGGCTAGAATTCCAGGATAGTATAAATACCCCCCAAATGACCCCATTTTGGAAAGAAGACATCCCAAAGTATTCACTGAGAGGCATAGTGAGTTCATAGAAGATATTATTTTTTGTCACAAGTAAGCGGAAAATGACACTTTGTGAGAAAAAAAAAAAAAGTTTCCATTTCTTCTAACTTGCGACAAAAAAAAAATGAAATCTGCCACGGACTCACCATGCCCCTCTCTGAATACCTTGAAGGGTCTACTTTCCAAAATGGGATCATTTGTGGGGTGTGTTTACTGTCCTGACATTTTGGGGGGTGCTAAATTGTAAGCACCCCTGTAAAGCCTAAAGGTGCTCATTGGACTTTGGACCCCTTAGCGCAGTTAGGCTGCAAAAAAGTGCCACACATGTGGTATTGCCGTACTCAGGAGAAGTAGTATAATGTGTTTTGGGGTGTATTTTTACACATACCCATGCTGGGTGGGAGAAATATCTCTGTAAATGACAATTTGTTAATTTTTTTTTACACACAATTGTCCATTTACAGAGATATTTCTCCCACTCAGCATGGGTATGTGTAAAAATACACCACAAAACACATTATACTACTTCTCCTGAGTACGGCGATACCACATGTGTGGCACTTTTTTGCACCCTAACTGCGCTAAAGGACCCAAAGTCCAATGAGTACCTTTAGGATTTCACAGGTCATTTTGAGAAATTTCGTTTCAAGACTACTCCTCACGGTTTAGGGCCCCTAAAATGCCAGGGCAGTATAGGAACCCCACAAATGACCCCATTTTAGAAAGAAGACACCCCAAGGTATTCCGTTAGTAGTATGGCGAGTTCATAGAAGATTTTATTTTTTGTCACAAGTTAGCGGAAAATGACACTTTGTGAAAAAACACAATTAAAATCAATTTCCGCTAACTTTTGACAAAAAATAAAATCTTCTATGAACTCACCATACTCCTAACGGAATACCTTGGGGTGTCTTCTTTCTAAAATGGGGTCATTTGTGGGGTTCCTATACTGCCCTGGCATTTTAGGGGCCCTAAACCGTGAGGAGTAGTCTTGAAACGAAATTTCTCAAAATGACCTGTGAAATCCTAAAGGTACTCATTGGACTTTGGGCCCTTTAGCGCAGTTAGGGTGCAAAAAAGTGCCACACATGTGGTATCGCCATACTCGGGAGAAGTAGTACAATGTGTTTTGGGGTGTATTTTTACACATACCTATGCTGGGTGGGAGAAATACCTCTGTAAATGGACAATTGTGTGTAAAAAAATCAAAAGATTGTCATTTACAGAGGTATTTCTCCCACCCAGCATGGGTATGTGTAAAAATACACCCCAAAACACATTGTACTACTTCTCCCGAGTACGGCGATACCACATGTGTGGCACTTTTTTGCACCCTAACTGCACTAAGGGGCCCAAAGTCCAATGAGTACCTTTAGGATTTCACAGGTCATTTTTGTTTCAAGACTACTCCTCACGGTTTAGGGCCCCTAAAATGCCAGGGCAGTATAGGAACCCCACTAATGACCCCATTTTAGAAAGAAGACACCCCAAGGTATTCCGTTAGGAGTATGGTGAGTTCATAGAAGTTTTTATTTTTTTGTCACAAGTTAGCGGAAATTGATTTTAATAGTTTTTTTTCACAAAGTGTCATTTTCCGCTAACTTGTGACAAAAAATAAAATCTTCTATGAACTCACCATACTCCGTACGGAATACCTTTGGGTGTCTTCTTTCTAGAATGGGGTCATTTGTGGGGTTCCTATACTGCCCTGGCATTTTAGGGGCCCTAAACCGTGAGGAGTAGTCTTGAAACCAAATGTCGCAAAATGACCTGTGAAATCCTAAAGGTACTCATTGGACTTTGGGCCCCTTAGCGTACTTAGGGTGTAAAAAAGTGCCACACATGTGGTACCGCTGTACTCAGGAGAAGTAGTATAATGCGTTTTGGGGTGTATTTTTACACATACCCATGCTAAGTGGGAGAAATATCTCTGTAAATGACAATTGTTTGATTTTTTTACACACAATTGTCCATTTACATAGAAATTTCTCCCACCCAGCATGGGTATGTGTAAAAATACACCCCAAAACACATTATACTACTTTTCCTGAGTACGACGGTACCACATGTGTGACACTTTTTTGCAGCCTAGGTGCGCTAAGGGGCCCAACGTCCTATTCACAGGTCATTTTGAAGCATTTGTTTTCTAGACTACTCCTCGCGGTTTAGTGCCCCTAAAATGCCAGGGCAGTATAGGAACCCCACAAGTGACCCCATTTTAGAAAGAAGACACCCCAAGGTATTCCGTTAGGTGTATGGCGAGTTCATAGAAGATTTTATTTTTTGTCACAAGTTAGTGAAAAATGACACTTTGTGAAAAAAACCAATAAAAATTAATTTCCGCTAACTTTTGACAAAAAATAAAATCTTCTATGAACTCGTCATACACCTAACATAATACCTTGGGGTGTCTTTTTTTTCTAAAATGGGGTCACTTGTGGGGTTCCTATACCGCCCTGGCATTTTACAGGCCCAAAACCGTGAGTAGTCTGGAAACCAAATGTCTCAAAATGACTGTTCAGGGGTATAAGCATCTGCAAATTTTGATGACAGGTGGTCTATGAGGGGGCGAATTTTGTGGAACCGGTCATAAGCAGGGTGGCCTTTTAGATGACAGGTTGTATTGGGCCTGATCTGATGGATAGGAGTGCTAGGGGGGTGACAGGAGGTGATTGATGGGTGTCTCAGGGGGTGGTTAGAGGGGAAAATAGATGCAATCCATGCACTGGGGAGGTGATCGGAAGGGGGTCTGAGGGTTTGGCCGAGTGATCAGGAGCCCACACGGGGCAAATTGGGGCCTGATCTGATGGGTAGGTGTGCTAGGGGGTGACAGGAGGTGATTGATGGGTGTCTCAAGGTGTGATTAGAGGGGGGAATAGATGCAAGCAATGCACTGGCGAGGTGATCAGGGCTGGGGTCTGAGGGCATTCTGAGGGTGTGGGCGAGTGATTGAGTGCCCTAGGGGCAGATAGGGGTCTAATCTGATAGGTAGCAGTGACAGGGGGTGATTGATGGGTAATTAGTGGGTGTTTAGGGTAGAGAATAGATGGAAACACTGCGCTTGGGTGGTGATCTGATGTCGGATCTGCGGCCGATCTATTGGTGTGGGTGGGTGATCAGTTTGCCCGCAAGGGGCAGGTTAGGGGCTGATTGATGGGTGGCAGTGACAGCGGGTGATTGATGGGTGGCAGTGACAGGGGGTGATTGATGGGTGGCAGTGACAGGGGGTGATTGATGGGTGATTGACAGGTAATCAGTGGGTTATTACAGGGGAGAACAGATGTAAATATTGCACTGGCGAATTGATAAGGGGGGGTCTGAGGGCAATCTGAGCGTGTAGGCGGGCGATTGGGTGCCCGCAAGGGGCAGATTAGGGTCTGATCTGATAGGTAACAGTGACAGGTGGTGATAGGGAGTGATTGATGGGTGATTGATGGGTAATTAGTGGGTGTTTAGAGGAGAGAATAGATGGAAACACTGCGCTTGGGTGGTGATCTGATGTCGGATCTGCGGGCGATCTATTGGTGTGGGTGGGTGATCAGATTGCCCGCAAGGGGCAGGTTAGGGGCTGATTGTTGGGTGGCAGTGACAGGGGGTGATTGATGGGTGATAGGTGATTGGCAGGTGATTGACAGGTGATCAGTGGGTTATTACAGGGAAGGACAGATGTAATTAATGCACTGGCGAATTGATAAGGGGGGGGGGGGTCTGAGGGCAATCTGAGCGTGTGGGCGGGTGATTGGGTGCCCGCAAGGGGCAGATTAGGGTCTGATCTGATAGGTAACAGTGACAGGTGGTGATAGGGGGTGATTGATGGGTAATTAGTGGGTGTTTAGAGAAGATAACAGATGTAAACGATACATTTGGGAGGTAATCTGACGGCGGGTTTGCGGGCGATCTAATGGTGTGGGTGGGTGATCAGATTGCCCGCAAGGGGCAGGTTAGGGGCTGATTGATGGGTGGCAGTGACAGGGGGTGATTGATGGGTGATAGGTGATTGGCAGGTGATTGACAGGTGATCAGTGGGTTATTACAGGGAAGAACAGATGTAATTAATGCACTGGTGAATTGATAAGGGAGGGTCAGAGGGCAATCTGAGCGTGTGGGCGGGTGATTGGGTGCCCGCAAGGGGCAGATTAGGGTCTGATCTGATAGGTAAAAGTGATAGGGGGTGATAGGGGGTGATTGATGGGTAATTAGTGGGTGTTTAGAGGAGAGAATAGATGTAAACAATGGATTTGGGAGGTGATCTGATGTCGGATCTGTGGGCGATCTATTGGTGTGGGGGGGGTGATCAGATTGCCCGCAAGGGGCAGGTTAGGGGCTGATTGATGGGTGGCAGTGACAGGGGGTGATTGACGGGTGATTGATGGGTGATTGACGGGTGATTGACAGGTGATTGACAGGTGATCAGGGGGATAGATGCATACAGTAAACAGGGGGGGGGGGGTCTGGGGGGGGGGGTGTCTGGGGAGAATCTGAGGGGTGGGGGGTGATCAGGAGGGGGCAGGGAGCAGGGGGGGGGTAAAAAAAAATAGCGTTGACAGATAGTGACAGGGAGTGATTGATGGGTGATTAGGGGGGTGATTGGGTGCAAACAGGGGTCTGGGGGGTGGGCAGGGGGGGGGGTCTGATGGGTGCTGTGGGCGATCTGGGGCAGGGGGGGGAGAAATCAGTGTGCTTGGGTGCAGACTAGGGTGGCTGCAGCCTGCCCTGGTGGTCCCTCGGACACTGGGACCACCAGGGCAGGAGGCAGCCTGTATAATACACTTTGTAAACATTACAAAGTGTATTATACACTTTGTATGCGGCGATCGCGGGGTTAACATCCCGCCGGCGGTTCCGTATAGCCGGCGGGATCTTGCGGCGAGCGAGCGGTGACAGGCGCCGGCGGAGGATCGCGTCACGGATGACGCGATCGCTCCGCCCATGCCCTTAAATGGACCGCCGCCTCTGTGGGTGAGCCAGTCCTTAAGGGCTCCACTTCCCGGCCGCCTCTGTGCGTTAGGCGGTCGGGAAGTGGTTAACATCTGGTGAGCGTGTATTGTTTACTGTAAACATTGGAAGACTCTCGCCACCCAGTGTATCCTCTATGAGCTTGGAAGCAGTTATAAGTGGACTTTTTTGGACTTTTATATGCATCTATATAACTTCTGTTTCAGTTGGTAGAAATTTTATTTGTGACTTGTGCTGTTGAGCGCCCTGTACTTTTTTTATATTTGACATGTATTGTACTGTCCACGTTTTGATTTCAGTGAATTTTATATAGTAAATGAAGAGAATTATGTTCCTGGTGGGAACCATATCTTTTACCCACAGTTTGAGGTTAAAAACTGATGTCATTTTTTCTCCTTAACCTTTTTTTCTTTTCTCTTCCAATCACTGAGTCACCTCAGCCTTGCTTGTAAACACAAGTGAGCAGAGGATCATGTTTCAGCTAGGCAGCTAGGCAGAGAAATAAAGGGAAGATGAGGAATATATTATATTATAGATAAAAAGAACCCCCAGCATGCAACTGAATGGAAATGGTTATTAAAGGGACAGTGCTCCTAAGGTGTGTGATAACTCCAAACCATAACAGCAGAAAAGTTGTAAAAGTTTTGAATGCAAGATTAGCATCTTTATCATTTAATACACTCAGACCAGTTGTTGTGGAAATTTGATTTTTATGGTGACAATCCCGCTTTAAAGAGAACCCGAGGTGGGTTTGAAGAATATTATCTGCATACAGAGGTTGGATCTTCCTATACAGCCCAGCCTCTGTTGCTATCCCAAACCCCCCTAAGGTCCCCCTGCACTCTGCAATCCCTCATAAATCACAGCCACGCTGCTGACAAACAGCTTGTCAGAGCTGGCTGTGTTTATCTCTATAGTGTCAGTCTGCTGCTCTCCCCGCCTCCTGCAGAACTCCAGTCCCCGCCTGCATCCCTTCCCTCCCTGCTGATTGGAGGGAAGGGATGGGGGCAGGGACCGGAGCTATGCAGGAGGCGGGGGAGCAGCTGAGACTGACACTACAGATGTAAACACAGCCTCAAAGCATGGCTGTGATTTATGAGGGATTGCAGAGTGCAGGGGGACCTTAGTGGGGTTTGGGATAGCAACAGAGGCTGGGCTGTATAGGCAGATCCAGCCTCTGTATGCAGATAACATTCTTTAAACACACCTCGGGTTCTCTTTAAGGGTTATTTACAGTAAGCATGTTGTACCATATTTTCTAGTGGAACTCAATAGATGTATGTCTTTTTTTCATCCCAAATAACTATATAACTATGTCACATGTCAGTTTAGCTGTCATGCCTGAAATAGTTTTTCGTCCTCACTCGCCTTGGTAGTGCACGGTCTTGTCTGCGTGGATTGCACAGACTTGTAAAATCCAATATTAGAGATGGCCAGCACAAGATAGTTCCAACTGTAGATTTATTCACTTGCACAATGTGAAAAACATCAGCCCGGACATCCAGCCACAATACAGGATGTAACTACAGCTCTTAGTATTATTTATAGCTCTTGCTGCAAGCAGCAGGTAGAGGACACACTCAATGGAAGGAGCTTTGTCCATGCTGCAGCCAGGTCTACTCACAACGGACTGTCACCGTTTCGACTTTGTCAAGTGATAGCATGTCAAACACCATTGCAACTACATCCTTATATAATCCACCCCACAGATAACCAATCACCTACAGAGAGGACCTGATGGAGGACTGCAGGCACGTCCACCCACCTTGCACACCTGTTCCATAAACAGCCTTGATGGGGAACCTTGTCAACGCCCACAGAACTAAAAACCGCTGCCTCCATGTATCAGAACATAGCTGAATCATCCGTTTCTAGCTTATTTCGCCTTCTGGTAGGCATGTATAGATGACATAATGTAAAAATGCTTCTCGCGTGAATACGCGTACAATGCGTAAAAATAATGTGTGTGCATTAAATGCAATGCGGAAAGACACGTATAATGTGGCCAACCATGGCGTGCATGCGGCTTCCATACGCATAAATACACATAGAGGCGATATATGCATTCCAACTTAGGAGAACCACATATAGCCATCTAGAGACAACGGAAGGGTATAACCCCTCCAAATGTTCCCAAAATATTGCAGTCGACTACTGTCCATTACCAAGCTATCCATCTGCCCCTATTAAAGGAAGCATATACCTTAACTACCCCTCAAGCCGAGGGGGCGCTTAGTGATATTGCTCACACAAAGGCCGTCCATGTGCAAGGTAATGCAGGTGGGATTGGAAATCTCCTGGTTACTCCATCTTAACAGAAAACAGTTAATATTCCCTATTAAGACCTGTAGGGGCTAAGGTCCCCAAATGTTTGATCCACCATGTTTCCGCTTTTAGTAACAATTTTAACCTGTCTCCTCCTTTTCTATGACAAGGAACCTGTTGTAAAACCCGAAATTTTAACGCTGCTACTCCATGTCCCTTCTCTGCAAAATGCGCGGAGACTACTTGATCCACACATTTATTTCTGATTG
Organism: Hyperolius riggenbachi; assembly: GCF_040937935.1. Classification (NCBI taxonomy): domain Eukaryota; kingdom Metazoa; phylum Chordata; class Amphibia; order Anura; family Hyperoliidae; genus Hyperolius; species Hyperolius riggenbachi. The sequence continues at coordinate 147,723,401 of NC_090654.1, forward strand.
CCGATTTGTGGGAAGAGAATCTGTCTTTTACCCTCTTAGTGGTCTGGCCCACATACAACAAGCCACATGGGCACTTAATACAGTACACTACGTATTTTGAGTTGCAATCAAAGAAACCTCTTATTGGGGTACTTTTACCACTCAGAGTGTGCCCAACAAAATCTCCCCCTAACAAGTGACCACATTGCACACAGTCCCTGCAGGGGTACGTCCCCCTCCTAGAAGTACGCGTTCCTTTCTGTTGGGCCGATCCCAAATCTGATCTAACCAACTTAACCCTTAATGAAGGGGCTCATTTAAATGAAAATAATGGGGGGTCTCTAAACTCAGGAACCCTAGGTAATCCATCTCGAAGGATTAGCCATCTCTGTTGTATGATCTTTTTGATCTGATTTGAGGCTTGTACCTAAATACAAAGGGAATTCTACCTGAAAATGGGCTTCCTCCCCCCTCCTTTTTTATCATCAGCTTTTTTCAAAACACTTTCAGAGTAACCTCTCCTTCTAAACCTGTCCTTAAGTTCTTCTACCCGTTAATTACACACTTCCGATTCTGACACTATTCTCTCTACCCTCATAATTTGTTACCTGGGAATCGCTGTTTTCAATGCTGGAGGATGAAATGAATCAAATTCCAAGATTGAATTTCTATCCGTTGGTTTACAGAATAAATCTGTATGTAACATACCCTCCTCTAGTCTCACCCTAACGTCCAAAAAATCAATAAAGATATCACTAACATGTGATGGGAGTCTAATAATAGGATACCTGACTTGGAGATCCACAGCAAAGGTTTCTAGGCTCAAACGTGGCCCCTCCCACAAAATGAAAATATCATTTATATACCTTACCCAGATCCTCCCATGACTCTGGAACAACGGGTGTGTGTAAACAAATGCCTCCTCGTACATTTCCATGAAGAAGTTCGCATAGGAAGGGGCCACGCTCGAGCCCATCACCGTGCCTCGGATCTGTTGGAAAAAAAATCCTCAAAAAGAAAATAATTGCGTGTCAATACAATTTCAAGAAAGGACATTAGAAATTTACATTGATAGACATTAAAATCCGAACGAGACTGCAATATATGTTGTATTACCTCCATTTCCTCTTGATGGGGGATGGAGGCATACAAACTTTCAACATCCATAGTTACCATTAGCAAGCCCTCAGAGGATGGTGTCATTGTTTTCAAAAGCTCTAGAAACATACCCATATCTCTTACATAAGATGTCTGAAAAGGAAGGTAGGGTTGTAGAACTGAATCTAAGAATACTGCCAAAGTGGACAATACCGAATCCACCCCAGAGACGATTGACCTACTGGGGGGATTATGTAAGTTCTTATGAATCTTTGGGACAGTGTAAAACACTGGTGTAATCGAATGTTTCTTAATCAAAAATGTTGCTACACTCTCATCAATGATTCCTTTCTCCAAGGCCTCACTAACTACCTTACCTATTTGCTTTTCAATATTGGGCAGAAGAGATCTAGTACTTTGCACATAGAATGTGCGGTCCATCACTACAAGGGCTCCCCCCTTGTCCGCTAACGTAATTATTATATTGTTGCAGGCTCTCAGGGATTGTAAGGCCAATCTTTCATCTCTTATAAATGATCCTTGTATCCATGTGTGTCCCTCCTTCTGAGGGTGTCCTACAGTGTTTTGATGTCATCTTTGACTTGGGAGACAAAGCTGTCAATCACTCCATTGGAGGGAGGGGTAAAGTCACTGCGATTTCGAAGTCCAAACTGGCTAAGTGAGAGGCTCAAAACTTCACTCGTAGGGGCAAACTTGCAAAAAAGTTCTTTAGTCTAATGTTGTGAAAGAATTTTGTAAGGTCAATGTCCAACTCAAAGAAATCCGGCACAAACGTAGGGCAGTACGACAAACCCCTTTTCAGGACATTTAACTTTTTAGTCATAAGGTCACAAAAGGAGATGTTTATAACCAAATTATCTTCTACTTGTTCTTGGTGGTGTTGCATAAATTCATGCTTTGTGAGGGCTCCTTGCTTTTTCTGTGTTTCTGGCTGCCCCTCCTTGGTTTTCTCCTTCTGCTGATGTGTTTCTCTGTGTCGTGGGTAAAAAAATCACTCGAAGACCCACTATCTGGTTGTTATGTCTTTCTTGGCCTACGTGGCCTGGAAGGTTTAGGTCTTGGATTTGGACGCTTCAGAGGGACCTTTTTTTCTGCCACTTGTATACATATCCATCTGAATGATCAGATTTGTCTCTTAAGAACGTTGACCTTTTTGTTTCCTCTATTGAGGGTAGTTGTTTCTCTAAAATAGGTTTCCTCTGTTGTTAACGTTTTCACTTCATCCTCCAGGTCTGATATCTGTTTATCCAATTTTGGTAACTCCATTTTATGCATTTGATGGTGTTAATCATGTGAGCAGACCTGGCTGCATCGGGGACATAGCTCCTTCCATTGAGTGTGTCCTCTACCTGCTGCTTGCAGCAAGAGCTATAAATACTACTAAGAGCTGTAGTTACAGCCTGTATTGTGGCTGGATGTCCGGGCTGATGTTGTTCACATTGTGCAAGTGAATAAATCTACAGTTGGAACTACTTTATCTTGTGCTGATCATCTCTACTATTGGTTGGCTGAAATTGTTGGCACCCCAGAATTGTTTTTCCAGAAAAACAAGTATTTCTCAAAGAAATGTTTTGCAGTAACACATGTTTGCCTATACACGTTTATTCCCTTTGTGCGTATTGGGACAAAACAAAAAAAAGTGAGGAATAAAAGCAATCTGGACATAATGTCACACAAAATTACAAAACTGGGCTGGACAAATTTATTGGCACCCTTAACTTAAAGTGAAGTTTAACCCTGAAAGAAAAAAAATCTTCTCTTACCTGGGGCTTCCCCAAGCCCCCTGCAGCCATCCTGTTACCTTGCGGCTCCTCGAGTGTCCTCCGGTCCCCCACAGCGGCTTAGTTTAATTTTCGGTCGACTGACAGTCGGCCCCTGGCAACGCGTCTTCTTTTTCACCTTCTCCGGCGTCATGCTACATGTAAAGCCCTGCTACATAGCTACGTACAATGGATCTACTTGTGCAAATACAAATCCCATCTTACTCCAATCCACAGTCACAGCACGTCCGCTGGCTGGAAGGAGACCCGGCTCGGTTCTTGTTGTGTGCATCCAAGCTCCGCCCTACGCGTTTCTTCACGGGGCGTGACTCATCAGGGGCTGGACACACACACACACAGACAATCTTTATTTACTGTGTCACTCTCCGCTGGCCAATGACGTTCTAGACTGTCTGTATGCATCTTAGCAGTCCGTTTTTGTCACCACCAGCAGGGGGACGGATCTTCTCAATATTGCACAATACTCATACAATTCATATTCAAATTTAAAATACACAGTATGTATATCAATAAAAATTGCCTTCAATAACACTCCTGAGAATGATATAAAAACTTAACATAGCGAAATACAATTTATTAAAAGTTTAAAAGCCCTGCTACAAAGCTACGTACAATGTATCTACTGGGCACATTATCTTTCCTGGAGACGTGGTTTTGCAATTAGGGTGTGTTTGTGTACATAAGTTACACCCTATGTCTGTGCATTTCTCTCTGTTTTTCTTTTTTATGTCGCCTGTGGCTATATATAAGGAATTGAAGCGCAGCAGTATATGAGATATAAACTTTGAATTCTGCCATATACAAGTGGTTACTGCCTGCAGCTCACAAGGTCTACCAAGTACTCTCTCACTAATTTTAAAAATTGTATATTGTTCATTCTTGTTGTTTCCCTCCTGCCAGCCCAGACTGCCAGTCTGGACATATGCTAACACCAGCCTCTTGAACCTATTGCATCTTCATTCTATACCATGCTTGGGGTTTCTAATAGTTGATTGAGCTGTAATAGAGATATAGCCTTTCTGCTAACTACCTATATGGGTACTGTTGTAATATGTTTCTCATGGATGGTTATTCTTCATCCAGAACCTTCTTCACCTCTTACTGCAAAATGTTACTGTCAATTGTTGTCTTTTGGATTTTCACAACGATTGGATGTGTATAGCATGAATACCCACTCATGTAGATGTTCACAGTAGAAATCTGATAATAATGGGCAGAGCGGCATAGAAGGTTGTATCTACTGTACTGATGGCCAGATGCCATTGTTGTGCACGTATATATGATCCAGTTGTTTATTTTTTTAATTGACCAGTTGATGTGCTGTTATAACCTGAATTTGAATCTACGGAATTTGTGTTTTAAAACTTTATCCATTTCAGGACCACAGGCTTACACCCCCTAGTGACCAGGCCATTTTTCACAATACAGGGCTGTGCAGCTTGGTCAGGTTGATGCACAGCCCTACAACTTAGCACGCAACTGAATTTTGCCTCCTTTTGTTGTCCTTAATAGGACACTCTGCCGGAGGTCTCTGATTAATGCTGCAATTTTTTTTATTTTTTTTATTGAGAAACGGGAAGCGTTTCCCTCCCTCCTTCCTTTCTCTCCCTCCCCCCGTGCCATCATAAATTGCCATAGGATGGCGATCAGCACTCATCCCCGCCTCTCATAAGCATCAGCCTATGAGAGGCCCCGCATTGGGAGTGTCCCTCATACAGCGCTGCAGGAGATAGCAGCGCTGTACAAATGTAAACAAAGGGGAATTTTTTTCCCCTTTCTGCTCTAAACAGTCTGCTAGCCGCGATTGGGGGGGGGGGGGGGCATAGGAGCCTGATCCTGAGCGACCCTCATGTAACCACGTCATGATTTGCGGTTACCATGACAGCGGTGGCCGACCATTGAAAATGTATGTGCTCGTGCCCCAGCGTCATCTGACAAAGGTGAGTGAACACCGAAATTTGTAATGCCTGTGGGAGGCACATTTCTTACTAGGATCCACCCTGACCTGTGCACGTTGTGAGTCCCGGGCACCGCACCGCTGGTAGAGGCTGCCACACAGATGAGAGGGCATCCAGTTCCATCACCCATTACATGCGCAATTGTGTTTTAAAATCTTGTAATTAGAATATTTACCTTCACGATTAGAACAATTTATGGTAATACACTATGGAGCGCTCTAATTCCTTCCAGACTTCTCCATAATACAACTGTAATAATTCGTTTTTCAATGTACTAAAAAGAGTCATGTTTCCTTGACGATAAAAGCCTGATCAGATGTAATATTGTGAGATGGAAACCTACTTGTAACTATTTTTGTATATTTTCTGTATGATAGGGAAATATTGTTTTTTTCACTGTATATAAAATCAAATACTGAGTGCTTAATTTCAAGGTATACCGTCAATCTATAATTACTGCTATAGAACGTACAGATCCCACTATGCCCAATTTTATGATTGCAACGCGTTAAAGTGCTGGTTCCTTTACTGAGTTAGCGATCATCAGTGTGAAAGAACCGCCCAGGTATTTCACACTGTGTCGGTGTGGGTTTCCTCTGGGCATTCTGATTTCCTCCCATATCCCAAATAATACAGATAAGTTAATTGGCTTCCATCTAAAATTGACTACAATAGACATACGACTAAGGTAGGGATTACATTGTAAGCTCATCTGAGGGACAGTTGGTGGTAAGACTACAGTATATATATATTCTGTAAAGTGCTGCAAAGGCACTATATAAATTCTTAATAATGTTAAATATTCCTAATTTCTTCTGAGGAACATTGCACAAATTATATGTCTCATTCCCCCAGAGACCTTCTAACCTTCATTCCCCCATAGATCTTCCAACCGTGCCTTCATCACATCACTGCTAGACTATTTGCATTGCCCTCTATGCAGGCCTTCCAAATAAGGACCTGTACTGCCTGCAGTTAGTACAGAATGCTTCTGCCAGGTTGCTAAGGAACCAACCCAGCCATTGTCGCAATACACCGATTCTTCACTCACTGCACTTGCTACTTGTAAAATTGAGAATCTTTTTCAAGATTAGACTGTTGACATTCAAATCCTTACACCATTTGGACCCTGGATACATGATGGATTTGCTGAAACTGCATCACACCTCCCACAACTTCAGATCAGCAGGATCTATAAACTTTTTCTCTCCCGGACTTCACCAAAAAACCTTTGGAGCTAGAGCCTTCTGTCGTTCTGCCCCTACCCCCAGTTAAGACAGCCCCATCCCTGGAGGACTGAAAGACCACCTGTTTTTTTCCCCCCTTTGTACCACAATATACCATTCAGCTAATTATTGGTCGGAGACAAGCTTATGCATTTTGAGTCCTTTGGAAGAAAAGCACTTTACAAATGATGATGTTGTTTTTTTCTAGGACCAACTTAGGGGGAAGCCATTTAACTTATGTCTGTATGTTTTTGGCATGCAGGAGGAAACCTTTATAATCTTTATGTGAGTTTTAAGGAGATTTAAAAACACTTCAACAAAGTATGTGTCATTCGCAATCCAATTTCTTTAATTCCTGCAAAGTGTTTGACACAGTTTGTATAGTTCTTGGTTCTTCTTATACACAGTATATGTTTTTGTTATGTTATATATTTATTATACTGATTTTAATGTCTGTGATGTATAACAGTGTGGCACACAGCCTAGGAAAGAAACAAGCTGCTTGTCTCCTTGGGAGAAAAAAAGAAAGAGGTTCTCATCCGAACTATAAAAATAAAGTACATTGCTGATAAACTTTCCAATACCCCCTTCTTCCAGCCAGAAACCTGTTAAGTTTGAAATGCAGAGAAGAAAAAATAGGTAGTGTGAACGTATAAAGAGAAATAGAGCAGATTCCTCCAGTACAACATATGGTCTCAGAGATGAATGGATCTAATCATGTTAGTGGTGGGTAAGACAATGGGGATCCAAGTACTTATTTTATGATTTTAAAGCGGAATATAACCCTGCTTTTCAACTTTGCTCTAAAACATTATTTACAGCATATTATATGCAAAAAGCATTTTTTTTTACTAGACCAGCATTGGAAGGGTTAAACACAGAGGTTTAAAGTTCCGTGGAGAGATATGCAGAAGTTTAGATTGTTACATTCTATTTAGTCAAATGTATCTATTGAGAAATGTTACACACTCTTTGGCTGTCCTCCAGCTCCTTCTCAGTGAGAGAGAGTGAGTCACATTCAACACTTAGATACATTTATGTAAACAAAATGTATCTATTTCAGCTTCGGATGCGTCTGCAGAAATCTCCAGGAACTTTAAAGCCCTGTGTAACCCTTCCAATGCTGGTCTAGTAAAAAAAAAATGCTGGTTGCATATAATATACTGTAAATAATGTTTCAGAGCAAAGTTGAAATTGGGGGGTATATTCCGCTTTAAGGATACTTTTTCATTTTGGAGACCTGGTTCAATACAGATCACAAGCTTGGGGGTATGCTCATGTTTTAAAGTGGAGAATCAGATTATTCCAAATGTACAATTTATTATCCAGCGCCTATGGCACACAGTTGCACAGAGGTTAGCGCTAGCCTTGATAGTATCTGCATGGAGTTTGCAAGTTACATAGTTATTTGGTTTGAAAAAAAGACATATGTCCATTGAGTTCAACCAGAAAACAAAGTATACCAGCCTGCTCCCTCACATATCCCTGTTGATATTTCTGTTTAAACATTAAAGCAAAAGAGTTTATTGTTAACATTTTGCCATGACTATATCCACAGGTCATATAATGGTGTAAAAAAAGTTCTGTTGACTCTGCTGCCCCTTCTGATTTTGACTCTTGTAGGTGCAGGTAAGTGCCTTGCATGATTTTTGTATTACCGCTAAGTGTATGTAGAGTAAAAAAATCAAGGCAATGTCTCGACATCCTCTAACTCTCTGCTCTTTTCTTCACTGGAACACACATATACACTAAGTAAAGCTGTGTTTGGAGAAAGAGGTTTTTTTTTTTTATTTTTATGTGATTCTACAATTTGCTAGCATCTGAAATGTGCATGTGGATTAACACTACAAAGCATGTTGTATATGATTAATTCAGATCCTTTTATTTGCATTTCCTAAAATTTCTATTCACTGTGACGGCACATGGTGGTGCAGTGGAAATCCAGACATTGACTGGAATATTGAGGCTACCCATTCTGGTAAAAGCGGCAGATTTCTAGCATCACTACAGGACAGTTACCTGACTCAAATGGTAACTGAACCAACTAGGGGGAATGCGTTACTGGATTTAATTATTTCAAAAAGACCAGATAATGTATCAAATGTGCTGGTTCAAGAACATTTGGGAAATAGTGATCACACCATGATAATGTTTGATCTGGTGACTGATAGGTCGCGGAGCATCAGGACAACTAAAACTATAAATTTTAGAAAAGCAAAGTTCAATCAACTCAGGCAGGCACTAAGTTTGGTGAACTGGGATAATGTACTACAAGGGAAGGGAAATGGCAAACTTTTAAAGTTGTTCTCAACCAATATTGTAGTAAATATATCCCATGTGGAAACAAAACGCCTAGAAATAAAAAAAAGGCCTCTATGGATGAATAGAAAGGTTAGATATAAAATAAAGTGGAAAAAGAATGCCTGTAAGGTCCTTAAACAGGAGGTCACTGAGGCTGCACTAAGCAATTATAAGGAGTGCAATAAAAGTTGTAAAAAAGAAATAAGGCTGGCAAAGATTGAAGCTGAAAATCAAATCGCTAGGGATATCAAATCTAACCCAAAGAAGTTTTACAAGTACATCAAGTACAAAAAAAGAAAGGCAAGGCAGAGTTATTAAATGCTTTCTTTGCTTCTGTCTTCACAAGGGATTAAGGGAAACATCGCTGTTGCAAATTACAGATGCAGAAGAGTCTCAGTCTTCCAATTGTAATATTAAATACTTAACGCAGGAAGAAGTGAAGGCAGACTAAATAAATTAAAAATGGACAAGGCACTTGGCCCTGATGGTATACAACCTTTGGTCCTAAGGGAATTAAGTTCAGTTATCAATAAACCGCTTTATCTTATCTTTTGTGACTCTCTTTCAACTGGCAGAGTTCCAGTAGATACTGTAATACATTATCCAGAGATTATTTGAATATGTATTCACAGACATAGTCAAATCATCTCTGGAACTCTCAATTGTCCCTGCCTGTTTTTAAAGCTCAATCATTGTACCAATTCCAAAAAATCAAATCAAAACCTACATGCTTAAACGATTACAGACCTGTTGCCCTGACATCATTGGTCATGAAAGCATTCGAAAAACTGATCATGGCTTATCTGAAATCCATCACAGATCCCCTGCTGGACTCTCTGCAATTTGCCTACAAGCCTAATAGATCCGCAGATGACGTTGTTAACGTGTGTATGCATTATGTACTACAGCATCTAGACACCCCAGTAACCTACACCAGGATTTTATTCATAGCTTTTAGCTCTGCATTTAATACCATAATTCCATCACTGCTACACAGCAAGCTCCCCCAGTTACACATACCTGAATCTATCTGCAAATGGACAACCAATTTCTTAACTGACAGGAGACAGCATGTTAGACTTGGGAAACACACATTAAGCTCTCTGGCAGTCAGTACTGGTGCACCCCAGGGCTGTGTGCTTTCCCCACTGCTCTACTCATTTTATACCAATTACTGCATCTCCACAGATCCATCTATTAAGGTTCTGAAGTTTGCAGATGACACAACAGTAGTTGGTCTTATACAAAATGGGGACGAGTCTGCATACAGGCATGTAGAGGGACAGCTTTCCTCCTGGGGCAGGAGAAACACCTTGGAACTAAATGCTGTTAACCTCCTTAGCGGTAACCCCGTGCTGGACACGTGGTAAGCCGGCGGAGGGTGCCACTCAGGCCCTGCTGGGCCGATTTGCATCTGCATTTATTTTTCAAACATGCAGCTAGCACTTTGCTAGCTGCGTGTTTGTTGCGATCACCGCCGCCGATGTGCCACTACCCGTCGCGATACATGCCCCCCCCCGCATACCCCTTGTGCAGGCTGGCCAATCGGCGCCAGGCTGCACTATGGGGTGGATCGGGATTCCCTGTGACGTCGATGACGTCACTCTGTTCGTCGCCATGGCGACGGGGGAAGCCCTCAAGGAAATCTCGTTCAGAAAGGGATTTCCTTATGGGCAAGTGGCGCCGGCGGCGATCGGAGGGGACGGGCGGACGCCACGGGCAGTCAGTACTGGTGCACCCCAGTCAGTACTGGTGCACCCCAGGGCTGTGTGCTTTCCCCACTGCTCTACTCATTTTATACCAATGACTGCATCTCCACAGATCCATCTATTAAGGTTCTGAAGTTTGCAGATGACACAACAGTAGTTGGTCTTATACAAAATGGGGACGAGTCTGCATACAGGCATGTAGAGGGACAGCTTTCCTCCTGGGGCAGGAGAAACACCTTGGAACTAAATGCTGTTAACCTCCTTAGCAGTAACCCCGTGCTGGACACGGGGTAAGCCGGCGGAGGGTGCCGCTCAGGCCCTGCTGGGCCGATTTGCATCTGCATTTTTTTTTCAAACATGCAGCTAGCACTTTGCTAGTTGCGTGTTTGTTGCGTTCACCGCCGATGTGCCACTACCCGCCGCGATACATGCCCCCCCCCCCCCCCCCCGCATACCCCTTGTGCAGGCTGGCCAATCGGCGCCAGGCTGCACTATGGGGTGGATCGGGATTCCCTGTGACGTCGGCGACGTCGATGACGTCACTCTGTTTCCTTATGGGCAAGTGGCGCCGGCGGCGATCGGAGGGGACGGGCGGACGCCACGGGGAGGGGGGAAGCATGTAGCTAGCGCTAGGCTAGCTACATGCTAAAAAAAAAAAAAAAGTGAGACAAACCCTCCCGCGGCCGCGCAGCCGCACCATTCATACCGCCAGGGAGGTTAAAACCATGGAGATGATAATAGACTTTAGGCAGAGCCGGATTAAAGCTAAATGGGGCCCTAAGCAAAGTAACTGATTTGGGCCCCCCATCATGTCGTAATAGAATCAGAAGATGAAGCTGCACAGCAACATGCCGCACACACCGGGCAGCCGAGCTACTGGTTGCTATGGGCAACAGCACACTTTCCTCTGTGGGTGCACAATGCAGGGAATAGCAGCGGCAAAATGCAGAGTGAGAGATGAATGGCTGGGACATTTGCACTCAGGGACTGGGGCACCCCTGTGAAGAGGGCGCCAGATATCGCAGCAGCAGCACTTTCCCCCTGCATCTCCAGCCTGGCAATCGCAGAAAGCTCTGGACACCGCCAAACCGGAAGCCGTTCCCCAGACAGAATTACATAACCACCCCCACCACCGAACAACCGATTTCCTCCCAAACTAGACAGCCACCATGCAGCCTCCATCCCAGTGAATATGATAGTCCAGCAGAGAAGGCAGCTGCAGCGGGGGAGAATGACAGCACCAGATGACTCACATTTACCCTATTGCGATCCAAGCAATAGAGGTCCCGTCATCCGGAGCCCATCTGTCTCCTCTAGAGTGCTGTCGCTCTGTTACTACTACTATTACTACTTCCTACTTCCTGTCTGATCTGAGAATCAGGAAGTTCAGAGCGAGCGGCTGCACTGTAGAAGAGACAGATGGGTTTCAGACGACGGGATCTCTATCGCTTGGATCATGGATAGGTGAGTGAGCGTTTGCCATCTGCTGCTATCATTCTTGCTGCAGCTGTGGTTCTCTGTGGGAAGGGAGGGCGGAGTGGGCAGCGCCAGAGTGCACAGTACCATGAGGGGGACCTAGGAGGAGAGCCTGGCTCTGAAGACAATCAGCAGCGCACGGCATCATTTGACAAGACAAATAACATTTATATCGCACTTTTCTCCTGGCAGACTCAAAGCGCCAGAGCTGCAGCCACTAGGACACGCCCTATAGGCAGTAGCAGTGTTAGAGAGACTTGCCTAAGGTCTCCTACTGAATAGGTGCTGGCTTACTGAATAGGCAGAGCCGAGATTCGAACCCTGGTCTCCTGTGTCAGAGGCAGAGCCCTTAAAGGGACTCCGAGCAGTGCCTGTGGGTATGCCTTTAAGCATACCCACAACTAATTAATTACATCCTCACACCTACCAGCATGATGTTTGTAATTATATCCCCCTGGGTTCCTTATATTTCATTGCATTGTGCTGAATCGAGCTGCCGACTTTGGAGAAAAGTCGTCCTGCGGCCGCGATTTCGATCGCGAAAATAGCGAAAACTAAAAGGCATAGGGCGGCCATGTATATATCATTGGAAAGAGGAGAAAGAGAGCTTTAAAATGATATGCATATTTCCATAGTTACTGCACTGCCCACAGTCCCTTTAACCATTATACCATCCAGCCACCGCTGACAGGATGGCGAGGGCTGGTTTATGTGCTGATGGGGCCCCTTTGACTCTGAATGGGGGGCCCCAAGCTACTGCTTTTGTTGCCTGGTTGGTAATCCGGCCCTGACTTTAGGAGATCTCCCCCCAGCACCTCCCCTTAACCATAAATAGATCCATAACCCAGGTAGAGTCATTTAAGTTTCTAGGGTCCACAATCTCAAACAACCTAAAATGGGATAACAATATGGCCACTATCGTCAAGAAAGCACAGCAAAGGATTTACCATCTATGGCAGTTGAAAAAGTTTGGCCTACCTAAAAATCTAATGGTGCAGTTCTACACTGCAATCATCGAATCCACCATGACATCATCTATGACTGTATGCTTCGGCTCCTGCTCATCATTAGAAAAGAAGAGGCTGCAGTGCATCATCCAACAGCGGAAAGGATAATTGGCTGTAGCTTACCTTCCCTGCAGGATCTTTATGCTAGCAGGTGCAGAAAGAGAGCAACCAAAATTGCCTCGGACCCCTCTCACCCTGCTCACTCCATCTTCCAGCTCATGCCTTCAGGAGTAAGATTCCGGTCAATCGCAACTAAAGTCTCTAGACACAGGAACAGCTTTTTTCCTCAGGCGGTAGCCATACTTAATGCTGAACCACGCTAGAACTGCTAGGACTTGAAAGTAATCAGCACAGAACTGAAAATGAACAATTCTCACCTTGCTTACTGCCACTATACTCACATACTGTCCTTGACTTGTAATATACATACTGTCTGTCCTTGTATTGATTTTGTTTGTGTTTGTTAAGCAACTGCCAAGACAAATTCCTTGTAAGTGCAAACTTACTTGGCAAAATAAATTGATTCTGATTCAGCCCACGTTTTCCCATTATTTAAGAAGTGCAAAAAATCAGATCTGGGAGATTATAGACCTGTAAGCTTAACATCATTTGTGTGCGAACTATTTGAGGTGTTACTAAGAGATAGACAAGACAAGACAAATAACATTTATATCGCGCTTTTCTCCTGGTGGACTCAAAGCGCCAGAGCTGCAGCCACTATGGCGCGCTCTATAGGCAGTAGCAGTGTTAGGGAGACTTGCCTAAGGTCTCCTACTGAATAGGTGCTGGCTTACTGAACAGGCAGAGCCGAGTTTCGAACCCTGGTCTCTTGCGCAGAGGCAAAGCCCTTAACCATTACACCAGAGATACTATACAAGACTTCATAGTAGAAAGGAATCTTATTTCTCAGCATCAGCATGGGTTTACTTAAGACAAGTCCTGTTTGACTAACATACTCAGCTTTTATGAGGTAGTGAACGCTAATGTGGATATTGGGAATGCTGTAGATGTGATATACTTGGACTTTGCAAACGCCTTCGATACTGTTCCCCACAAAAGTCTGGTGCAAAAGTTGAAAATGCAAGGACTGGGGAAGAGTCTGTGTGCATGGATAGGGAACTGGCTAATGAATAGAAAACAAAGAGTTGTGGTTAATGGATCTAATTCAAAATGGGTGACTGCTACCAGTGGGGTCCCACAGGGGTCAGTACTGGGTCCAGTACTCTTTAATTTATTTATTGATGATCTAGTAGATGCAGTAGAAAGCAATGTTGCTATTTTTGCAGATGATACAAAATTGTGCAGAATCATCAACTCTCAGGAAGATAGTGACATATTGCAACAGGATCTGGATACTATGGCTTTATGGGCACATAAATGGCAGATGAAATTCAATGTTGAAAAATGTAAAGTCATGCATTTTGGTTGTATCAATGGTCTAGCACCTTACAAAATAAACGGAATAGAGAGGGGGACATCAGACTTGGAGAAGGACTTAGGAGTACTTATCGACAAGTTAGAGGAAACCTTAACTGAATGGGGGGGGAGGGGGGGGGTAAAGATTTTCACTTACCTGGGGCTATTACCAGCCCCCTGCAGCAGTCCTGTGCCCTCGGAGCCGCTCTGGAATCCTCCGGTCCCCCGCTGTCACTTAGTTTAGTTTTTGACGACTCACCAGTTGGCCGGCCGCCATGCGTATTATTGGACGCATTCCCTACTGCAATTAGCGCTGTTGTGGACCGCAACGTGTACGAAAATACGCGTTGCCACATATCTATGCGTGCGGTATGTGGCAACGCGTATTTTTGTACACGTTGCGGTCCGCAACAACGCTAATTGCAGTAGGGAATGCGTCCAATAATACGCATGGCGGCCGGCCGACTGGTAAATCGTCAAAAAAGAAACTAAGTGACAGCGGGGGACCGGAGGATTCCAGAGCGGCTCCGAGGGCACAGGACTGCTGCGAGGGGCTGGTAATAGCCCCTGGTAATTGAAACTTTTTACCCCCCCCCCCCCCCCCCGTTCAGTTAAGGTTCCCTTTAAATAATCATATTCAATGCCAAGCCGTTGCAGCTAAAGGTAATAACATTTTGGGATGCATTAAAAGGGAAATAAAAACTTGAGATGCTAGCATAATATTGACCCTGTTTAACTCTCTAGTAAGGCAACATATAGGATATGGAATTCAGTTCTGGGCACCACATTACAGGATGCAAGATATTGCAGTTTTAGAGCAGGTACACAGACGAGCAGCAAAATTGAGACGAGGGATGGAAGGTCTCACTTACCAAGAAAGGTTAGATAAACTGGGTTTATATAGTCTGGAGAAAAGACGCTATCACGCTGGATTATGTGACGCACGATACGGTAATTCGGTATCAGGCCTGGGTCATACGCAGTAAGGCAGATGTCTGAAAGTACAGAAGGGCAGAGACGGAGACAAGGTCGAGAACTAGCAAGGGGCATACACAGCAGATCAGATGACTGAAAGTACAAGGGCTGAAGCAGAAACGAGGTTAAGTAGAAGCAATAGGTCATACACAGTAATTCAGAAATAGTAACAAATGGCTCAACTGACGGATAAATATAAATTCGCAGACTGCATATATATTTATTAAAAAACTAGCTAAAGCACAAGTAATAACAATTAGCAAGACCCGCAACCACCAGCTAACTGATCGCTATCACGGGCGAGGACACACTTCAGGCCAAGGGCTTAAAGACTACCTCCAGCCAAAAAAGGTCTGAATGACAATACATATATGTAGTCTAGGCACTGTGTACAGTTAGATGAACATATAGAATTTACATCTTGTACATCATATTTGATAGAACAGACTCACATTTATATCTGCATGTAGCACTTCCTTATTCCTCTTGAAGCTGAAAGCATTGTGCCCACCTCTTCAGCCTGGTTCCCTCCCCTGCCCCTCCCTCCCCTGCTCCATGCCTGCCTGGATCAAATTACTTCTCTTTTTACAAACTGTAGCACAGAGAAAAGACAGGGAAACTGCAGGAGCCTATCTTATCATGTCTGTTTGCTATAATTTTTATTTCAGATATCTGTCTGTCTGCCTAGATTAGATCACATGGACATCAGGGGTGGAGTTATGACATCAATCTCCCAGCAACCCTTGCACCTATAGTTTGGGAATAAAAAACTGCCCTGGGCCCAATTTCACACTGAGGGTGGGGATTTCAAGATTATATGTGGAATATAGACCCTGGGGGTGAGAAAATCACACTTTATCATGGGTGATTTTATATATCTTGGCAACTTATTAGGTTTAAAGCAAACTGTAATTTATAATGTAGGTACTCTTTAAATACATACAGGAAGGGAAGGATCAAAGGCCAGTCCTCAGGAAAACCAGCTGTTATAATTTAAGTAGGCCTCAGTTACTTGAACTGAGTTAGTGAAAAAGGCTTGGTGTGCAGAATTGCCCTTTAAGGGGATTTTCTCTTAGAGAGAAAAGAGACAGTTCAACAGAACTGGTACTGAACATTCCCAAGGCTGGCAGTTACCAGGAACCTGTTGCTTGGACAAGGCCACCTGTCTAACTGCCCCCACCAGTTAAGCCACGGGAACAGTAAACAAAGCCAATATTTACCAAACATGGCATTCTTTGTATGTAGGGCAAAACGCACTCGGAATATTAATTAAGCAGGAGTGTGTCATGACATCACAAGAGGTCTGAGCCAATTGTAGGTTTTGGAGGAGGGCTCAGATGATGTCACATTTAACTCTCTGGTGACCGGTATTAAAAGGGGTCACAGGCTGAGGAGAGACACTTTTTCTCTCTGCTGGCTTTCTTCAACCCATGACTTCTATCCAATGATGTTGTGTCATATTCTATAACTGTATGCTGTATATAGGTAGTATAGATGTAACGTAGTATAGACATAAGGGGAACCTGGCTGCCAGGACTGGAGCCAAGAGCTGTAACGCAAAGGCTTACTACAGAATAATCTGCTTGGCTAAAGATGTAACAAACTGTATCTGTATATCTGTTGACTGAATAAACTCCTCAACTCTGAAGACTCTTAAGAAGGTCTATCTCCTATACTGTTTGCTGTGATGAGAGTCGTGTTTGCAGTTCTTACTAATGAGTTGCTGGTGCCGGAATAAAGGTGTGTTGTGTTGTTGCCAATAGCAACCAACGTATAGTTTCTTACACCAGCCAATAACAGTAATGAACAGAGAGCAGCTGACCAATAATTCCCATTGCCAGGAAGTGTTAGCTGACAGTGTGTCAGCTGACACTAATCTCTCAGAGGACGTCTCAGAGCAAAAAAGCTTCTCTGAGTCGCGCGTGTCCAGCTGGGGAGAGTGGAGAAACATGCAGGATCAGCCACCACCGCAAGGGAGCCGGGGATGCCGCTGGAAGCCTTTCTCTGCAGAGCTCTGGAGCTGGCTGCAGCTTTGCCGGAGCTGCTGGCAGGTAAGATCCTTACATTACCCCCTCCTCGAGGAGTGACCTCTGGACACTCCCTACCTGGCTTATTAGGATGATTCTGGTGGAATTCATTAACCAATTCATCAGCATGAACCTGATGTGCCGGAACCCAACATCTCTCCTCAGGCCCATACCCCTTCCAATCCACCAAGTACTGCAATGAATTCCGCACTTTCCGCAAATCCAAAATTCTCTCTACCTCAAATTCGCGTTCGCCATCAATCTCCACAGGAGGTGGAGGAGAGGAAGTTTGTACGATATTGGCCGCTGGTTTTAACAAGGAAACATGAAAAGAATTAACTCCCCTCATGGATTGAGACAAAGTTACTCGATAGGCAAATGTATTAATCTTCTCGAGAATAGGGTATGGGCTGATATACCTAGGTCCCAGCTTAGCGGAAGGCTGGCACAAAGAGATATTGTAACGATCTGCAGGCGATTTCCAGCCAACGCTCACCACGTGTGCTGAAGCAGGAGGAAATCGCCACAGTCACAGAAGCAAAGTACCCAGTATTAATTTGTAGAGGAGAATTCCAACCAGCAGATGGAGCTGTGGAGTGCAGAGGAATAAACCCTCTGCACAGCCACAGATTCCAGATTGAAATTGCACGACTGAGCAACAAAACAATAACTCCGAAGAAAACAAAGACAGAGACAGACAACATGAATGTCCACCAATCTAGTCGGCACCCCGCGACGGTAGACATATCACGTCAAAGCCGACAAGAGTGAGAAAGCTAATCGCAAGAGAAGTGATTGCTATCAGCAACACAAGACTGAGTAAAGACAGAGCGTGACTGAGTAAGGAAGACACAGCAAAGAACCTGTAAAGATTGTTGTCAGCAACACAGAGTTTTTTCTGATTATGTGGTGATCTGCAGAATCACCAATAATACTAGTATAGCTAGACACAGGACACCCAATGTGATAATGTGTTTGGTGCAACAGTAAACATAGAAGTAATCTCCCGAGGAGCGGGAGATACAGACACTACTGCAGCCAAGGATTCCCTTGAGGGGCAGGTTACCACTGACTGTGCTGAAGATGATCTCCTTATGTGGAGGAGATACAGACTGTACTGCAGCCGAGAATTCCCTGAGGAGCAGGGAACCTTGGATAGAACTGCAGCCAGTGGACCCCTGAGGAGCAGGGACCACTGGCTGGGCTGCAGGCGAGGGAACTGAGTGAAAGAGAGGTATAATAGAACTGCAGCCGAGGATTCCCTAAGGAGCAGGAAATCAGATGGTACTGCAGCCAGTGGACACCTGAGGGGCAGGGACCACTGACTGGGCTGCAAGAGTGGTAACTGGTGAAATGAGAGATGGGATTGGGCTGCAGCCAAGGATTCCCTGAGGAGCAGGGAATCAGGCTGTGCTGCAGCCAAAGATTCCCTGATGGACTGGGAATCAGACTGTACTGCAGCCAGTGGACTCCTGAGGGGTAGAGACCACTGCCTGAGCTGCAAGATGGTCTCCTGAGGAGCAGGTGACCCTCGCAGCTAAGGAACACCTGAAGAGCAAGTGTCACGGACAGTACAGTAAGGCTGATCACCCAAGGGATGAGTGACAGCCAGAAAGGTCAGACAAGCCAGGTTGGCAACACACGGACAGATAAGGTACAGAGACGGAAGACTGATTCGGTATCCGGGTACAGGCAAATGTTGGCAACAGGTTATCAGATAGGCAAAGGTACCGAATCAGTAAGCAGGAGAGTGGTCAGGAAAGCCAGAGATCATAACAGGTAACAGTATATATATATATATATATATATATATATATATATATAAACAGAGAAAAGGTGAAGTTCCAGCACTCAGCTGAGATTGCAACAGGAGGCCGGGCTAGGCTTTGCTGTATTATAAACTGTAAGGAAATAGGTCCCTCTAAACTGCGTGCTCCGGCAGGAATCAGATAGCGTGCTCCGGCAGGAATCAGATAGCGATTTCGTGTGTATGGAGAGAGAAGGCAGGGCCAGCACTGCAGTTAGGGCTCTTTATTGAAGCAAAGACAGACACTTACAGTTGTGTAGCAGCCAGATGTCAAGGCAGGCTAAGTGGGCGCCAGGTCTGTGTCCCCCTGCGGACGTCCATTTCGCGCCAACAGCGCTTGTTCACCGCAATGGGGAGAAGTTGGGGGCGGGCTGCATCGGCGTGGGTTACATACCCACGTCACGGCGGCACTTCCGCCTACGTTAGCCGGCCACGCCCCCAGTTGCTATGTCAACCTGGGACGCCCACTCGCCCTGCAGAAAGGACGGAAAGCGTCCATGTGGCCTGGCAACGAAGGATACACCCACCGGCACGCCCCGCCACGCAGTCCGGCGCCCAGTCTCCCAGCAAAGGGGTGCACAGCAAGAGCTGCTGTTAGTAAACAGCAGCATGCGTGCACATAAAAAGACACTTACTGTATTAGAGGTCAAATTTGAGATAGCCCAATGCAAGGGAGAATGTGGGCAGCGGAGACCGAGGCAGGCGCGCCCGTGGGTGCAGCCCAAGGCGCCAGGTAGATTGAACATAAAAACAACTACCAAAAGGTATATACATTAAAAGCCTACGGAGGGAGGAGAGAGGAGGCGAAAGATAGGCAGGATGAATATGCAGGAAGCGTTAAACGCATAGGAGGACAGAGGCAGCCAAACCAAAGAGGAAAGGTAAAGAAAAATGTGCAGTGTGGTAAAGTTGTGCATGTACGCGTTGCGCCAGCTAATACGTGTCGCCGCGCGGGCATGCAGATAGAATGGAAAAATCTGGAGGGAGAGGGGGGCGGGGGAAAGGCCAGAGTCCGCGCCAAGGAGTAGAATCCCACAAATGTGACAGGCCAGAGGTTTAGGAGAGGTTGATCATAATAAAATATCATCCTAAATTTATTTCTCTAGGAAGCAGGCTAGTTCATTTTTGTCGTTCAGTCCAAGGGGACCAAGTGCATTAGTTTGCATTATCCACCGGGCTTCATGCTGTAGTAGAGTTTGTTCCCTATCTCCTCCTCGGTTTGCAAAGGATACGTTTTCCAGGGCAAAGAATCTAAGGCAGTTGGAGTTTCTCCCATGGCACTGAGCCATATGTACTATTAGCCTAGTGCATTTGTCTTTAGATTTAAGTGAACGAAGGTGTTCTTTAATCCTTGTTTGCATTTCTCGGGTAGTTTGTCCAATGTAATATCTGTTACATGGACATAGTAGACAGTACACTACAAATTTGGATCTGCATGATAGTACGTCTTTAATTTTTACAGGAGTTCCTCCCAAAGTCGGTGTTCCATGTTTCAGGATCTGGTCGCAGATACCACATGTCCCACAGCGGTAATTCCCTGGCCGTTTGAGGGTGTTCAGCCAGTTGGCCGAGTTCGGTTTTCTGTATTCGCTGCTCGTCAGCATGTCACCCAAAGTGGGGGCCCTCCTGAACGTCACCAGGGGGGGCATCGTGGTCACCCCTGTCAGGTGTGGATCGCCCTGTAGGACATGTCAGTTTTTCCGGATGATTCCTTTAATAGTGGTTGCCATGGGTGAATAGTCAAAAGCGAACACTTGTCTGGTATTGGCGTTACGGCCGTCTCGTTGTATGGTATGCTGGCGTCGTCTCCTGATTAACTCACTTCTAGGTCTAGAAAAGGCCCTGCTCTTTGCCTCCTCTAGCAGAGCCAGATCGTAACCTCTGTGCTGTAATCGTGCTTTAAGCTCTTCCGCCTGTTCCAGGTATTTGGAGTCTTCACTGTTATTTCTACGGAGGCGTAGAAATTGCCCGTAAGGATTAGACCTCATCACCCAGGGGGGGTGGAAGCTCTTTCTATGCAGGATTGAATTTGTGGCCGTGTTCTTTCGATAACCCCTGGTTACTAATCGGTCATGTCGAATGACAAGCTCAAGGTCAAGGAAGTTGATATGGTGTAAATCAACCTCTGCTGTGAATTTCATATTGATCTGGTTGTCATTCAGATAGTCGATAAAGAGGGAAAATTCTTGTTCAGTACCTGACCAGAACACCAGGACGTCGTCCACATACCTCGACCATCTCCGCAGGCACCCACGGAACGGATTGGCGCCGCCATGCACGCAAATCTCCTCCCAGCGCGCCAGGAAGAGATTCGCATACGTGCAAGCCACCACCGTTCCCATGGCGGTGCCCGACACCTGCTGATACCACTTCTCTCTGAATAAGAAAGAATTGTGGGTAAGCACGAATCGTAGACAATCGCAGATGTAATCGCAGTGCTCGTCCGTGCGTGTACCACGTCTGAGATACGACTCGACTGCCGCAATGCCGTCTTCATGTGGTATTCTGCTGTACAGGCTGACCACATCAATTGTGGCCAGCCTGTCCCCCGTATGCCAGACAAGGTCGTCGACCCCATCAAGGACGTCGATAGTGTCAGCGAGGTGCGATGGTACCAACGACAGCAGCGGCCTGAGGAGATGGTCGAGGTACTTTGACAGTCTCTCGGTAATCGAACCGATACCGGAGACTATCGGACGTCCCGGTGGTCTGGTCCTGGATTTGTGTATCTTAGGTAGCATGTACCATACTGGGAATCTTGGGTGCTCTGGCAATAACTGTTCCCCCATTTTCTTGGTAAGGAAACCTGCCTCTACCCCCCTACGAAGTAGAGATCGTAGTGCAGATACATATCTCCATGTTGGATTGCTATCCAGTGGTTGATACACTGTTGTATCCAGGAGTTGGCTCATTGCTTCCTCTTCGTACTGCGTTCTGGTCATAAGAACGAGATTACCCCCCTTATCTGCCTGTTTCAGGATCAGGTCCTCCCTTGCTCTTAGCCATTTCAAGGCAGATAGTTCTCCCTGAGTAAGGTTATCAGCCTCTTCTCGATAGACCAAGGCCTTAGTTTCTTTCAGGACAATTCTGTAAAAGCTGTCGATACTGGAGCCTGGGGTGGTTGGAAAGGGTGCAATTGATTTGCAAGGTCTGAAGGGTACATGGTCCTCTGGTAAGGATATGGGGTCTCTAGTTTGTCTTTCGTTCTCCTCTAATAGGTCCAGTAGGGTCTTTAGGATACGGTCCTCTGCATTTTGAGATTCCCTCTCTCGACCAGGGGCGAAGAAACCCAATGGGCCAATAATTGTCTTGGTACTGTCCTGCAGATTCTCCTTGCGTGTAAAAAAGTGTCTAATGTTGAGCTGTCTGATTCCCTTGTAAAGATCAATTTCAAATTGTACAGCATCAAATTTCCTGGTGACGGAATAGTTTAATCCTTTTTGTAGCAGTATATATGTCAATCCTAATCTAGGTGTGAAGTCCTTGGTTTCAACACCTGGGAACTAGTCTAACACATAAACAGTAGCAATGTAGCAATCTCCTAGTCTTAGGTGTGAAGTCCTTGGTTTCATCACCTGGGAACTAGCCTAACACATAAACAGTAGCAAGTCTCACAATACAATAATACTTTTAAGGCTATCAATGGAATCTGACTAAGTGTAAATTCCCAGCTCCGGCTGGTTCTAACACACTGTAAGATCTGACTGGGGTCTGAGCGCTCACACGTAAGCATTCGCAACAGCAGACAACTTGCAACTGACAGGCAAGTCTTATATATATACCCAGAGCGCTCCACAGCGCCACCCCAGTCGCTCAGCCAATCCGGAGCATAGCTGGGATCAGCTAATCGGCATGATCAGCGGACTCCCCTTCTGCTAGCATAAAGGTCCTGTCGCCTGGCGCGCACGTAGCTCTCAATCTGTGTGCACTAGAAGGACCAGACGAACCAGCAGCATGTTGCTGCGTGGCAGAAGCCGCCGGCTGGAACACGGAGATAGCCGCCCTGCCGCTTGCCCACGCGGCGGCATCTCCGCTATTCATTACAAAACCACAATCTGAACGTCAAAGAAAACAACAAACGAACTAGCTAAACGCGGTCCCCGCACGATATGCGCAACAGAGACAAGCGCGTTAACGGTACGGCCACCGCACGATAAGCGCAACAGTGACAAAACGTACCAACCCTAACTAACACATGAACACAAACCATGACGACAGACAAATAACGCGAACGCTTGCTAATCGGTTGCCTCACCCCAGACAACAGCAAGCGTCTGTGCTGGACTAAACAAACTAAAGGAGCAACCAATAGCCACCGCAGCCAAGGTTACACTCCAGGAGACAAACAAGGGAGATCTACCGCCAGGGCGAATGCGATCTAGGAGTGAAACCAAACGATTCACTGTCAGCCACCGCAGGTGCCAGCACAATCGCAAGGACAAGACAAGACAGCACAGGAATACACAGTACAAATAACACAGAACCTGACTGCACTATAGGAAATGCAAAACACACTCCCCAATTATAACTACACTAGAATATTCGCAACAAGATACAAAAAGAGGCTGAGGCTCCAAGGTAAGTTTCCCTAATCAGAAAACTATGTCGAGCAAGGAATTCTGGGAGGAAATGACATTTATACTAGAAACCTACAAAGGAAGCAGATAAGAAATCTGCATGACAAGTGGATGCAAATCAGTCAGCCTTTCAAACTGACAGAAAGGTCTCTTTTCCCTGGACTGCACTATGCAAGCTGCATAGGAAACAACACAGTCCAGGGAATCAAGACCAGCAGAGCGGATTCTGACAGATATTACGTGTAGATACCCAAACAAGATCCCCGGATGAGATTCGGATTCTGCGGATCGATGTTGATCAGCAAAGATTTTTTGTTGAGTGACAGCTTACCGCAGATATAGCTGAACATGAGTCCAAACAGACTGCATGTGTGATACCCAGGTCTCCAATTCTGGAAAGGTAGAAGACGAGGTGGACAAGGAGGAAAATTTGGGAGTCTGGCCAGTGACCACATGAAAATGTGACAACTTCGTGGAAGAGCTGGGGAGGTTGTTAAAAGAGAATTTGGCAAAGGGCAGATACTCACGCCAAGACTCCTGACAGTTGGAGACAAAACACTGGAGATATTGTTCCAATGACTGGTTGGTCCTCTCGGTCTGCCCATTAGTCTCAGGATGAAATCCTGAGGAGAAGGAGAGTGAAATTCCCAAACGGGCGCAGAATGCCCGCCAGAATTGTAAAATGAACTGAACTCCCGTCAGACACGATGTTCTCAGGGATGCCATGTAAATGAAAAATGTGCTCCACAAACAAGCCAGCTAACTCCTTGGCTGAGAGTAACTTATGTGGTGAAATGAAATGCGCCATTTTACTGAAGCGATCCACTACCACCCAAATCACACTATTGCCTTCACAGGGGGCAAATCAACAATAAAATCCATCGATAAGGCTTCTGTGGAATGGGCAAAGGAAGTAGGCTTCTCCTAGGAGCGACCCTCGAAGCCTTATTCCTGGCACAGACACTGCAGGCTCCGACAAATGCTTTACAATCTTTTCTCATATCAGGCCACCAAACGTGTCGTAAAAGTAGTTCCCATGCCTTGGTCTCACCCGGATGCCCTGCCAATTTCGAGTCATGAAATTGTTGAAGGGTCTGCAACCGTAAATGAAGAGGAACATACAATACACCTGGGGGCTTCCTGGGAGGAACCTCCTCCTGGAACGGTGACAAGGAGGCAGAGAGATCAGGGAATTCCTGGGTCTCAGATGCAGCAACTACGCAGAATTTGGGCAAAATCGGATCAGGAGACATTGGTTGGCAGATCTCTGGTTCAAAGCACCTAGACAGAGCATCGGCTTTCACATTCTTGGTATCTGGTCTGTACGTAATAGTGAAATTAAAACGAGAAAAGAACATCCTCAGCGTGCCTGTCTAGGATTGAGTCTCTTAGCTCCCTCGATATACTCCAAGTTCTTAAAGTGAACATCCAGACTAAAAATCTACTCAGCAGCAATGAAAAGAGTGAGTGCTTCTTTAACAGGTTCACAGTATCAGAACTTCATTTTTCTTACCCATGCCCTTATTCTGGGTAGTACTGAAGCTTAGCTCCGCCCTCACTAATGAAAAACGCCCGGGCGTTTTGTTCCCTGATGCAGCAAAGCATCACGGGGTGTCTGACGTTGTTGTTCTGTTCTGCTGGTTGTGTTTTCAGAGCAGCAGCTGATCTCGCGAGAAGAAGAGGAGATCAGCTGCTACGTCACATGCTGTGTGACCAGGAGCCTTGGAGAGCAGCAGAGAGCTTGCTGAGCACATGAAAGTTCGTGGAGATAATCCAAAAGATTTATTATTCTGCATTCAGCAGAGACAGCAGAGGGAGAGTGAGGTCATCTGACCTTGGGAGAGCTGGCTGCACTGCGTGGAGTGGAGTTACAAGTTCGGTGAGTGAGAGATGATTTATCAGTTTGTGTTCAGAGCAGCACGGGACGGGGAGAGTGATCTTATCAGGCTGTGGATTGTAGTTTGTTTGGATTGTAGTTTGTTTACCTTTTGCATTCATTTTCTTTTATGCATGAAAGAGAGAGGAGAGGGGAGATTACCATAGGTAGTGTTTGTTTTCTTTGCAGATCTAATTAGCTAATCTTTAGTCATCTGCTGTTTAACCTTCTGTTTACAGGAAACAGCAATTGGATTGTCAGGGAGTGAAGCTGAAGTTCCTGAGATAACAGGCGAGTAGAACTTACACTTTTTTTATTTTTATTTTTTTTTATTACATGTCTGTAGATGTATGCAGTGTTGATAGTGGATGTAGCATAAAATGTTGACATTTCTGTGGAGAGTATTTCACTTTAGAGAAGAACATAGATATATGAAAAGTTTTATTATAGTTTTTTTTTTTTTTTAGTGTATTGGTTGTGTTTTGGGATGTGGAATTTTATGCGTTTATGGTGTTTGCGATTTGGTACTTTATCGGTATAGGCTGTTTAATAGTAGGTATGCATGATGCTGTTTTCTGTTAAGTTATGTACTAACCTTGTGATGCAGAAATATAGATTTAGTAACCTCTCCCTAATGACGAGCGATCCCCCGATCATCTTCCGCCCGGTGGGTATATACAGGGCCGGCCCTAGACTTTTTACCGCCTGAGTTAAACTTTGGAAAAATCCCCCCCCTTCCCCTGCCACCCGAAGCCTTGGATTGGGGGCCGCTTAGATAAAGGGGATAGCGGGCAGGAAGGGCAAGGAAGGGTAGCGGGTATTGGGCAAACCGGCGGGAAGGGGGGTTGGACCCCTCTCCTGGGTCCCCCTATCTGTACTCCCCCCTCCAGCTCTTAGCCGCTACTAGTAGGAGGCAATGGGTGGGGATGACTCACCTCTTCCGCGTTCCAGCGTGCATTCCCCAGTTGTCACTTCCTGCAATGTCGTCCACTTACAATACAGTGGGCAACATTGCAGTAAATGACGACAGTGGAACGCATGCTGGAACGCGGGTAACAATGGTTAATTTGCATATATTCAGCCGTGGATGCCCTGGGAGACATCTCAAGCTCACTCCAACCTGAATGATCGCAAATTCTTTCTGTTTTAAGAAAGCAAACTTTTGTTTTTCTTGTGAAAGTGACCTTAGAGTGGTTTGTGATAGATATAGATAGAGATCTATCTATCTATCTATATATCTCTATATCGATCAAATCAAGCTTTAGCACTAAATTCAGTGTGCATTTACAAATTTGCATTGTCAATGTCCAGCTGACTCGTGATTGTCCTCTCCCACTACACCCCCCCCCCCTCGTTGTCCGCCCACTGCCCCATCACATGCCTAGCTGCCAGGTGTTTTTCCTCTTACCCCTCGCCCCCGTCCACATGTCCAGTTTACTCAGTGATCGGTCTCTGCCTCTCTTATTATTATTATTTAGCATTTACATAGCGATGACCTCTTCTGCCACACTGTACAGAGTATATACAGGCGTGTCACTAACTGTCCCTCAGAGGAGCTCACAATCTAATCCCTACCATAATCCTATGTCTACATTGTGTTGTGTATGTGTTGCAATTTAGGGGGGAACCAATTAACCTATTGGTATGTTTTTTGGGGTGTGGGAGGAAACCAGAGTGCCCGGAGGAAACCCATGTAGACACAGGGAGAACATATCAACTCCTTGCAGATGTTGACCTGTCTGAGACTCGAACCAGGGACCCAACGCTGCAAGGCAAGAGACACACACACACCCACCCCTTTTGCATGTGCAGCTTTCTGGTGATCTTCCTCTGTCTCTGACCACTTCTCCCCGCTCCACATGTTCAGCGATCTGGTGATCGTATTCAGCTCCCGCATGTCCGGCCTCTGGCCCTCCTTGCATATCCAGCTGCCGGTGATCATCCTCTGCCAGGATGTCTGGCCTCTGTTTCCCCCTTCCTCCTCTCTGCATTTACAGCTACCTGGTGATTGTCCTCTGCATGATGCAGAGGATTTTCACTGGGTAGCTGTACGTGCGTAGCAGATAAAAATGTATGCAGGTTTGACAAAAATTAATAGGCAGCTCAACATGCAAATGGTGTTTGGAAGTAAGCTCACAAGGGCAGGGCTCTCTCCCCCTTTTGTGTCTTGGAAATTATTATACATTTTATTCATCATGTTACTTTTATTACTGTCATTACCACTTCTATATTTTGTATTCTGTATGATTTTTTTTGTATTTTGTCACTAATTATGTATCTTGTATATTAGTGTACACCATTGTCTGTATTATGTACCCCATGTTTGTTCTTACTTTGTACAGCGCCACGGAATATGTTGGCGCTTTATAAATCAATAATAATAAGTCCAGCTACCTATTCATTTTCCTCTCTCCTGCATATTTGACCTGTTCCTTTCTTCCCCACCCCCCACACAGCTGTCCAGTGATCGTTCTCTGCCGCCGCTTGTCTGGTCTCAACCACCCCCTTCGCATGTCTAGCTGCCAGGTGATTGCCCTTTTGCCCTCCAATGTCCACCCTCTACCAGGGCTGTGGAGTCTGAGTCGGAGTCAGGGCAATTTTGGGCACTCGAATTTGGAGTCGTTGATTTCATAAACTGAGTCGGAGTTGGATGATTTTTGTAAAAAAAAATCCACAGCCCTGTTAAGTATTAGACGTCGGAGTCGGGGCCATTTTGGGTACCCGGATTCGGAGTCGTGGCCATAAACTGAGGAGTCTGAGATGGAGTCGGAAGATTTTTGTACCGACTCCACAGCCCTGCCCTCTACCACCCCACGGAGAGTAATGGTGGATTCTTTAGTGACATTGCAGGACTTGATACCTGCAGGGGGACAGTGGAAGCCCCAGACAAGTGGCCCTTTTTGTTGTTTTAAACAACCCCTTTTAAAATGATGCAGAAGATATCAGTGCTATTTAATTAATATGTGAATACATTAGAATTTAAGAATGATAGGTTTTGTGTGCTCCTCTAATGCTGGGCATACACGGGTCGATCCGACGGCCGAGTAGCTGCCAGATCGATTCCTGCCGCATCCCCACTTGTCCGCACGGATCGATTCCCGCTTGTCCCGCCAGCGCTCCTTATCAGCCGCTCGATTCTCTGCCATTGTCTGCCGGCGGGGATCGAGCAGCATGATCGGACCTGCTGAATATTATCAGCTGGCCGCTTCAGCTGCTCGATACTCGGTACAGAAACGTACCGTGTATCCCCAGCATTAGGACTCTCAGTGACTTTACTTTGTAAAGTGCTGCAGATGTTAGCGATATATATATATATATATATATATATATATATATATATATAGATATATATATAGATATAGATATAGACATTACACTGAGTATGGTTGGTTTAGAGTGTGAGTTACTCAGAGGAAATTGATATGACTATGTATTATGTGACATACTTCAGTAGATGTCATTGTTCAGGGCCGGCCTTTGACCTGAGCGACCGGAGCGATCGCTCAGGGCGCCGGGCCGCCGGCTTCCAGGGGGGGGGGGCGCCGCTCTCCTGCCGCCCGGCCGCATATTGTTAATTTATTTGTTCACTTGCGGCGGCCAGCGGCTGCGGGCTCCGGCTTGGTTGCACGACTGGCTCCCTCTGGCTCCGCCCCCTGATGCCGCTGGGGGTGATGGGGGCGAAGACCAGCAACAACTGCTGCAGCCTCTTGGAGGCAGTGTGAGAGTCTCCGCCCCGCGCTGCTGGCCCCATGATAGGATTAGGATGAGGATGGAAGCGTGTCCAGTGGCACAGTGCCAGCCACCCTGCCCTGACCTGGTTGTGTGACAGTCGGTGTGACTGTCCCTCGAGACCTGGGCTGGCCATCTCCCCAACTAAAAGTAAGGCTCCGCTCCTTATCCCCAGGACATATATATATATATATATATATATATATATATATATATATATATATATATATAATAATACTCAGGCTATACCAGATCCCCTTTTAGTTGCTTATAATATACAGCAGCCAGCAGATAAGATTCCCAGCTAAGCTGACCCCGTAAGAGCAAAGCAAAATGTAACGCAGCACAAGTATACACACACACACACACACACACACACACAAAGTGGGGGTCTGCCTATATACATACACACTAAAGGGGGGGGGATCTGCCTACACTAGTAGCCTATATACATTAAGGGGGGGATCTGCCTATAATAGGCAGATCCCCCCCCCCCCTTAGTGTATATAGGCTACTAGTCTTGTATATGTAGGCAGATCTCCCCTTTAGTGTATATATATTAGGCAGATCCCCCTTAGTGTATATATTATATATATACACTATTTAAGTATTTATAGCGCCGACATATTACACATCGCTGTACAGAGTATATATTGTCTTGTCACTAACTGTCACTGTGTGTGGGTGGGTGCGTGCGTGCGTGTGAACAGGATGAATGGGGGGGGGGGCACCAAAATCTGGTTACGCTCAGGGCGCTGTGAAACCTAAGGCCGGCCCTGTCATTGTTATGTAAATACTTTATAAGAATCATAATATGGTAGGACATTTGACTATGACCATGGTAGATTGTAAGCTCTTCTGAGGGACAGTCAGTGACATAAGTATGGACTCTGAAGTGCTGCAGGAGATGTCAATGCTATATAAATATATAATAATAAGGTAGGACATTAGACTATGACTATGGTAGGATTGGATTGTGAAACATTCTGGGGACAGTCAGACATGTCTATGTGGCTGAATAGTGTAATGGTCAAGGGCTCTGCCTTTGACACAGGAGACCTGGGTTTGAGAAAAAAAAAATATATACATTTTTTTTTTTTGGTCTGCACTGTAATGTGCTGCAGAAGATGTCAGTGCTATATAAATATATAATAGTATGGTAGGGCATTAGAAAATGACTATGGTAGGATTAGATTGTGAGCTTCTCTAAGGACAGTCAGTGACATGACTATGTACTCTGTAAAGTGTTGCAGAAGATGTCAGTGCTATATAAGTACATATTAATAGTATGGTAGGACCTTAGACTATAGGATCGATTTTTTTTTTTATTTTTTTTTTTTTTTAATTAAATGTAGTACACTAGAGCAGCACAATTTGAATAAACTTACACTTCCTAATGTCAGCAGTGTGACGGTTGCGCTTCAAGCAGTGTAGCGTGCACTCCTTAGTAACGACCGCTTGTTGTGAAGTCCTGCGCGATACTTACATCAGCTTCTACTTTAAATACTCTATAGTGGTAGTCACTATTGCACGGTACTACAAAATGATTGGCCCGTTGCTACAGAGTACACGCTTCAATGCCTGTAGTACGCATAGCATGCTGGCTGTGTAATTAAGTTGCTCTGCTAACAATAGGGTGCGTAAGTTCATTTGACATTGTACTGCTGTAGCAGTATGACTGTCGTATGATTGCAGTAGATTTAAATTGCAATCTCCTCGGCGGACGGTTAGTGACATGACTGTGTACTCTGTAATGTGCTTTAGAGGATGCCAATGCTATATAAATATATTATATTAATAAGGTAGGACTTTAGGATATGACAGGGTTACATGAGGGGCACCAAATAGAACTTAATTTTTGAATAGAAGTTAGGTGGTCACATTCAGCCTGGTGGTGGATGCATGTAAAATAACCAGCAATGCAGGTGTAAGGGGCCCATACACCTAATGATTTTCCCGCCGATATACAGCCGTTTTGATCACAGTGGTCGAAACGGCTGTGAAATCGCCGTGCACACCGCTGACAGAACGATCGATTTCCATCCGAAATCGATCGTTTCCGTCGATTCCCGTCGACCCATCCGTGCGGAAGTTTTTTCTCGGTCGCCGGCGGGTCGGGAGTGCGTCGATAGCGGCGTTTGAATGCCCGACGACCGAAGCAATGCAGCGGGTATGCATTACCTGCTCCGCTGGCACGAGTCCCGCTGTCACTGCTGTCTTCTCCGCTCTGGTCCGGTCTGGTCTCCGGCATGCTCCACTTCATCCTGCCCGGCAGGAAGTTTAAATTGTAGAGGGCGCTCTACTGTTAAAACTTCCTGCCGGGCAGGAAGAAGTGAAGCATGCCGGAGACCAGACCGGACCAGAGCGGAGAAGACAGCAGTGACAGCGGGAGTCGCGCCGGCGGAGCTGGTAATGTATGGGGGGGGGGGGGGGCAGCGGCAGCACCACCACCACCACAGATTGTGAACGGTTTCAGGCTGAAATCGGTTCACAATTTGTTTGCAGTAAAGGTGGCCATATAATCCCTCTCTGATCAGATTCGATCAGAGAGGGATCTATCTGTTGGTCGAATCTGATGGCAAATCGGCCAGTGTATGACCACCTTTAGGGTGGATGATTAGTCCCAGGACTATACCATTAGAACATAGGGGGTGGAGCTTCAACAATAGAACTTTGGCCGGGCAGCACATGCAATGGAAGACAGGCGGGGGGGAGTGTATGAGAGCTCAGAAGCAACACTAACAATGCTTACCGATATGGCCCATACTCACGGGCAACTTTTTTGGCCTGTCGCCAGCACACGTGAGCGTGTGCGCGACAGGCCGGCGACAGCTCGTCGCCAGGTCCCTCCGCATACACACGGCAGAGGGACCTAGCAACTGATGCGGCGGAAGCTGTCGCTGTTGCTCCACCCCCGCCGGAAGCCCAATGTATTCCTATCTTGTTGCTGTCGCTAGTTCGCATACTCACACGGACTAGCGACAGTTGCGGCGGCAACTGTCGCCAGGCGATTGAGCGGTTCAATCGCCTGGCGACATCAGCGACGAGCGACAGTTAGGGGTGCGCGCCCATGCAACGCCGCATACTCACGGGCAACTTTGTACTGGTTGAACTCGATGGACGTATGTCTTTTTTCAACCAAAATAACTATGTAACTATGTAACCTGTTGCCGCAACACGCGTGCGCCGCGTGTTGCGGCGACAATTGTAGCCCGTGAGTATGGGCCATTAGGCTGATATGAATTGCTGTTGTTGTTGAACCTGGCTTGCTTTCTGTTGCACCAACTTCCACTGCCTGTCTTTGAATTCAGCCACACAGCCACTGATGCAATGGAAAGACAGGCGGGGGGAGTGTATGAGAGCACAGAAGCAACCAGGGCTGTGGAGTCGTTGAGTCGGAGCAATTTTGGGTGCCTGGAGTCGGAGTTGGGAAAAAATGCACCGACTCCTAATGAATTTGTAACTGTAATTAAAATAGAAAATATGATAAAATGTTCTATTTCTCAGATAATAGTCATCATAAATAATTTATATATACAGTAATAGCTGTGCTCAGTCCACAAAAATGAAATAAACCAATCAAAATTAGTTACTTGTGCTGCTTCAATAAAGCAGTCCCCATATTTTTAAAGTCAGATATACATATCTGATTGTGACTGTACAGTATATATGATGTGTACACAGGAATCTCTTATATATACTAAATAACGTCTATGCTGTGAGGATAAAGCCTGATGTGTAGCCGTGTCACTAATAGAGATGGTCAATGAGATGGAAATAATTCTGCATTGATGCTGGTTTATGCAAATGAATGCACTCTCTTTGCTCATGAATTCAAATAATTTGATATGTTGTTAAAAAATTGGTTTGGTGACTACAAATTAAAGGGTACCTGAGAAGGATGAAAAGAAAAGTGTTATACATACCTGGGGCTTCTTCCAACCCCCTTCAGGCTAATCAGTCCCTCGCTGTCCTCCTTCACCACCTGGAACTTCTGCTATGAGTCCTGGTAACTCAGCCAGTCAGAGCAGTCTGGCTATGTGCCGCTTCCACAGCCAGGAGGATTCTGCACCTGCGCAATAGTGCTGCGCAGGTGTACTACGCTTCCGGCGGCGGAGT
Source organism: Hyperolius riggenbachi (assembly GCF_040937935.1). Classification (NCBI taxonomy): domain Eukaryota; kingdom Metazoa; phylum Chordata; class Amphibia; order Anura; family Hyperoliidae; genus Hyperolius; species Hyperolius riggenbachi. The sequence goes on from NC_090654.1 coordinate 147,756,483, forward strand.
GTGTGCATGCGCACTACACCAGACTGGCTTAAGTACCTGGACTCATAGCAGAAGATCCAGGTGGTGGAGGAGGACAACGAGGGACTGATTATCCTGAAGGCGGCTGGAGGAAGCCCCAGGTATGTATAAAACTTTAATTTCATCTGTCTCAGGTTTACTTTGTTACACAGTAGTACTATACTCTACATATGCACTCCCCACAGAGCTGCAGGGAATCCACTGAGAATGTTGTGCACATTGAACACAGAGGTGTTGTCTATCACCCATAAACCTGGTTCAGATTGTGCACGAAGAATGTGTAATAGAGGAAGAATCTCCTCATTCCCCTGCAGAGTACCTGCACATCATTCTTACATGTACCACAGTTACATTGCCTAGGTCCTGATAGATGTTCTTTGTTCCAGTTTTTACCTTTTACAAGTACTCTTACCAAGGACTAGTTTTAGTCTAAAGGGAATAAATATAGTAGTCTACATATCCTTCTCACTTCAGTTGTCTTGTAAAATTCCTAAGCGTTGGCAGTTAAGAGACGAATTTCACGTTACATACTGTTAATCAACAAAATTGTAATATGCAAATTAGAGGAGTCGGTGGAATCCTAAACTGAGGAGTCTGAGTTGGTGGATTTTTGGACCGACTCCACAGCCCTGGAAGCAACACTAACAATGCTTACTATTAGGCTGATATGAATTGCTATTGTTGTAGAACCTGACTTGCTTTCTGTTGCACCAACTTCCACAGCCTGTCTGTCTTTGAATTCAGCTACACAGCCACCGATGCACCATTAATAAAAAGGGGAGGGGAGTGCCAGGGGGAGTAGGTTTTCTATGCTTCCTGGCTGGCTGAGCTGAAGTAATCATAAAAGCTGCTCCGTTCCACACATTATCCAAGGTTCTCTCTTTTTTTCCTACTCTGAGCAGAGACTTATATCTCTCTTCCCCCACCCCTACCCGTCTTTTTGTACACATAGATTTGCTCCGCTGCCCAGCCCGGCTATTTTCTCTTCACTCACTGCACTGGGCTTGTGGACTAGGCTGGTGTGGAAGCAGCGCATTGGCTGGTGGATTAATTCCCAAGGTGACATAAGTACAATTAAAGTAGTGAATGCACTGAGCGCCCTTACATGAGTACACTTGCGGCCATTAGAGTTGGGCCGAACCTCCGATTTTAGGTTCGCGAACCGGGTTCGCGAACTTCCGCGTAAGGTTCGGTTCGCGTAAAAGTTCGCGAACCGCAATAGATTTCAATGGGGATGCGAACTTTGGAAAAAAAAAATTATGCTGGCCACAAAAGTGATGGAAAAGATGTTTCAAGGGGTCTAACACCTGGACCCCCAGGTGGAGGAGTGGGATACATGCCAAAAGTTCCCGGGAATAATCTGGATTTGACGCAAAGCAGCGTTTTAAGGGCAGAAATCACATTGAATGCTAAATGACAGGCCTAAAGTGCTTTAAAACATCTTGCATGTGTATACATCAATCAGGTAGTGTAATTAAGGTACTGCTTCACACTGACACACCAAACTCACCGTGTAACGCACCGCAAACAGCTGTTTGTGTAGTGACGGCCGTGCTGGACTGGTGCGCACCATGGCGAGAACAGGTATGCAGTGGCGGGTTCACTGAACAGAACAGGTATGCAGTGGCGGGTTCACTGAACAGAACAGGTATGCAGTGGCGGGTTCACTGAACAGAACAGGTATGCAGTGGCGGGTTCACTGAACAGAACAGGTATGCAGTGGCGGGTTCTCTGAACAGAACAGGTATACAGTGGCGGGTTCACAGAACAGGTATGCAGTGGCAGGTTCACTGAACAGGTATACAGTGGTGGGTTCACTGAACAGGTATGCAGTGGTGGGTTCACAGTACAGGTATGCAGTGGTGGGTTCACAGAACAGGTATGCAGTGGCAGGTTCACTGAACAGGTATGCAGTGGTGGGTTCCCTGAACAGGTATGCAGTGGTGGGTTCACAGTACAGGTATGCAGTGGTGGGTTCACAGAACAGGTATGCAGTGGCAGGTTCACTGAACAGGTATGCAGTGGTGGGTTCACAGAACAGGTATGCAGTGGCAGGTTCACTGAACAGGTATGCAGTGGTGGGTTCACTGAACAGGTATGCAGTGGTGGGTTCACTGAACAGGTATGCAGTGGTGGGTTAACTGAACAGGTATGCAGTGGTGGGTTCACAGTACAGGTATGCAGTGGTGGGTTCACAGTACAGGTATGCAACAGAACAGGTATGCAGCCAGGAACAAGCTAAGCCTAACTAATCTTTCCCTATGAGAGACAGTCTGCAGCAGCTCGCCCTACTCTCACTAACGCAGGCACACAAGTGAGCCTAATGGCTGCCGCTGCCTGCCTTTTATTAGGGGGGGAGTGGCTCCAGGGGCTAGTGTAGCCTAATTGGCTACACTGGGCCTGCTGACTGTGATGTAGAGGGTCAAAGTTGACCCTCATGGTGCATTATGGGGCGAACCGAACTTCCGCAAAAGTTCGCCTGCGGGACGCGAACGCGAACCACTGAAGTTCGCATGGAACCGTTCGCAGGCGAACCGTTCGGCCCAACTCTAGCGGCCATATGTATTACCACAAATCTTCCAAAAAACTCAGGGATCCAGCACGGTTTGACCAGGACTACTCGACAAGGCTTCCAATTTTTTTAGGTAACGCTTTCCAATGTATACGCAGTAATGACTTTCCAATTGGGCTGTAATCTGCTAAACTGTGTCAAGTCGCCTGTGAAGTAGAGCGACCTGATTGAGTTTGGCTATTTCTTTTTTTTTTGTCAGATTTGAAAGTTGCTATTGCGTTTGCGATGTGTTATGGTAGGTGAATTTTTCAGTTGCTGGTTTTCAGGTTTTGCTAGTTCTGGTTCTTGGGTGAGGGGAAGCCTCATTAGGATTCAAAGCCTTCTCTCTTTCTAGGGATTTTTTTTTTCTGTTACATACGCACTTCAGAGGTGTTTCTAGTTTCCTGGGAGATCTGGGGCACCCCTGGGCAGCATGAGGGAAAATGGGTGTGGTCATAGGTTGGGTCAAATGGATATGACCTTAGCAGCGGTTTAAATTTAAATATATTCGATAGGCAGTGTTTCACATAAATAAACCCCATACCTGTAGGGCCGGATTTATACTTTTTACTGCCCAAGGGCAGCTGTCACCAACCGCCCCTCAGCTAACCGTGTTCTCACCAACTACCCCTGCCGCACACAAACCTTTTCCCACAATAAAACCAGCAGTTTTCTGGATAAAATATATTGCTACCTGGTAGGCTGTGGTAGTAACGGATAATTCCATCAAATTACATACCTCCCACAGAAGCACTAGAGAAAGCGGCACCCTTTACTATAAGGCACACTGCCTGTACTACAGCGTAGCCCTCTATGTATCCCACAGGAAACTTACAGGATGTGCTACAGCCATCTTTGTCCCTCACATCCATACGACAAGTACATTGCACAAGTCAGTAATCAGCGCATGTGCATTATGCAGTGTAGAGAGGAGAAATTGGCCAGAGCTGAGTTTGTAAGCTACCTGTTGAGGAGGACATAGGTTGTTGCACCCCTGTGTGGGCCATATAGCAAACAGTAAAAGGTGCAGCTTTCTCTAGTGCTATGTTGGAGTTGAGGCATTAGTTAGAATGATCAAACTTTACTTTCAGCCTCCTGGGGACATTATATTGTAGTAAGGGAGAATGTACTCTCCCAAAAGTGCCAAAGAAAAAAACATCCATATGGTGTGGAAATAAATCTAATAGTCCAGACACCATTACAATCAGAAATACTTACCTGAATGAACAGTCCCAGTAAAAAAAAAAAAAAACCTATACAAAGTGGACAGGTGTGTTTTATAAATGCAGGATATTGGTGGAGTGTGAAGATACTTAACAATAATATGTCCACACCACATCACAGGGTATGCATATCACTACATGAACTAACCAGCCCATATAGTCAACACAAAAGATATATTGCATGAAGTCAGTGAAAACCATACGCTGAAAGGCTGAGCTTCCTCCCCACGCTGGATCAGGAGTGTCAGCCCCAGCGCCCCGCTATCAGCTACAGGACCTCTGACCTCATTTGCCAAGGGAAGAGATATGCAGGCTGCCGAGGGGAGACACATGGAGAAGGCACAGGGCGACGCAGGCAGCAGCATAGTGTCTTGTTACATGCAGATGAAAGCTGAAGATCGTCAGCAGACAGTACACAGATTTCTCTTCTTTATAGTTCACATCGGAACCCAGGCGTCATATCATGACTTCAAATCTGTGATGTGCACAAGTAGATAGTTTGTAAAGAGGGCAGAGATGGAGGCATAACAGGTTAGGCTGCAATCAGCATACAGCCGCTGCCTGTTGTTGCTGTAGCGATGCTTCAGTCTCTCTGTCCATGTGTTTAGCCGCCCGTTGCACTGCCTGCACGTAAGCACACAGGCTTCAGCGTGCACAGAAAACAGGCATTTGTTGCTGAACCGGGCTGAGCGCCCTTGTCACTGTCAGTGTGAGGAATGATGTGGACTGCTCTTCACCTGCCCCTGTTGAGTTCAGGTGCCCTAGGCACAGGCTTTGGGGGCATTCCCAGAAATCTGGCCCTGCTCACCTGGCTTCTGTCTTTTCGGCTGGCTGGCCTGTGTGCTGTACTCGGCTGGCGGTTATGCTAGGATTTCTGGTGGTGATGTTGTGCTGCCTGGCTGGTGGTTATGCTGTGCCTGCCTGGCTTTGATGGGTGCTGGGCCTGGGGCTTTGCTAGGTTATTTGCTGGGGGTTTCACTGAGGTAAGGGCATTTTTGCTGGGCTGGGGGTTTTATTAGGCTTTGATGAGCTGTGAGTTTTGTTTGGCTGTATGCTTTGCTGGGCTGGTGCCCGGAGGATTTGATTTGTTGGGGGCATTGTTAACCTGAGGGGTTTGCTTTGCTGGGCTATGGCCCTGGGGCTTTGCTTTTCTGGGCTGGGGGCTTTGCAGGGGTGAGGGGTTTTGCGTTGCTTGGCCCCGGGGGCTCTGATTTGTTTGGGCTTCGTTGGCTTGGATGGGGGTTTGCTTTACTTGTATGGGCCCAGGGGCTTTGCTTCAGCATAGGTACCTAGGTATAGAGGCCTTCAGTATCGATAGCTAGGTAAAGGGGTCTTCAGTATAGGTAGGTATGTATAGGGGCCTTCAGTATAGGTAGGTAGGTATAAGGGCCTTTAGTTCATTATAGGTAGTAGGTATGGTGCCTTTAGTAAAGGTAGGTAGGTATAGGGGCCTTCAGTATAGGTAGACGGGTATGGGGACCTCATTATAGGTAGGTAGGCATGGGGCCTTCAGAATGGTAGGTATGGTGTCCTCAATATAGGTAGGTATGGTGTCCTCTGTATAGGTATGGAGTCCTCAGTATAGTAAGGTATGGGGTCCTAGTATAGGTAGGTAGGTTTGCTGCCTTCAGTATAGGTAGATGGGTATGGGGTCCTCATTATAGGTAGGTAGGTATGGGGCCTTCAGTATAGGTAGGTAGGTTGGTATGGGGTACTCAGTATAGGTAGGTATGGTGCCTTCAGTATAGGTAGGTCAGTATAGGGGCATTCAGTATAGGTAGATGGGTATGGGGTCTTCAGTATAGATAGGTAGGTATAGGGGCTTTTAGTGTAGGTATGGGGCCTTCAGTATAGGTAGGTAGGTATGGGGCCTTCAGTATAGGTAGGTAGGTATGGGGCCTTCAGTGTAGTTAGTTAGGTATGGGGCTTGTAGTGTAGGTATGGGGCTTTCAGTATAGGTAGTTAGATATAGGGGCTGCCCCCAAGCTTGTCTCCCCATAATTCTACAAACTGCGACGTATATATTCCTCGATTCCAGCTTCGTGTCAGGAGTGCACAGCCACAGACCTCTCTCTCCCTCCTGGCTTTTTTCCCAGTGCTCAGTTTATATTAATGACACTATCAGCGTCATAAGCAGAAGCCGCTCACTAGGTGAACAACAGAAGTGAGAGGCCTGTGGCTGTGCGCTCCACGTTGGAATCAAGAAATAGTTAAGCCGCTGCTTGTAGATGTTTGGGAGGACTGGACGAGCGGTGGACGGAGTTGCCACGATCTGAGGTTTGGACATTGGATACGTGGCAACATGTCAACAGGTCCGGGAGTGGTACCCCAGGTCTTACCTCCTATTGACGCCATTGATGCACTGTAAAGTAATATGTAACATGTTTTTATACTTGGTGCTTACTACAACCCCATGAGGTCTGATGGTTTCCTCGTTGTCTAACTCTTTCACTCCTTTCTGCAGCTATCTGGCCTGCTAATCTTGTCAATCGTCACTATTTAGTACATCTTTAGTCGCACACAGACTTCCTTTCACATTATTGTGAGTGGGAGCTTTCTTCGCCTTTGCAGCGTTTATTTGTCTATGGTGAAATAAAAGAACATGTATAAGTATGTATGTAGCAATTGTATGTTGAAAACTTCAAAGATATTGTAATTATGTGATGGTTTTAAAATCATGATCTGAGAACTCTTAAAGAACAGTGTATGTAATTGCGATTGGGTGTATCTGTGCGTGTGGCTGGGTGTGTGTCTGTGCTTGCGCATGTGGCTGTGTAAGCACATGTGGTTTGGTGCTTTTTGCTCTGTGTGTATGTGTGTGTGTGGTTGTGTGTGTATGTATGAGTGTGTGCCCATGTTTCTGGTTGTGTTTGTCAGATTGAGAATGTTGTCATTTTATGTTTTGGGAATATTACATTTTTGTGAAGGTTTTGCATTTTGACTGTGGTTGACAGTATTGGTAAACACTCTGTGAGTAATGCTAGAATTTTCTAATTATATGTCAAATAAATTTTAAATTAAATTTTTTTTCTTTCTCTCTAGGAAAATGCCTCGTTGCTTTTATCAGAAGTGTCCCAATGAAACAGACCAGAAATTTCGGTTTTCTGACGTTTCTCTCCATAGATTTCAACACAATCCTGAAAAAATAGCAAAATGGTTGAGTAATGCACGAATGAGTGAGGAACTGGTTCCCCATTTCACTAAAATGATAATGGAAGATCATGACGGAAATAAGTTTTTAGGATTTGTTCCGACCATTTTACACTTGTAAACACAATGTTTTATTGACAGAGGGTCTGTGACATATTTAAATGAAGGTGTAGAACCAACTATATTTGAGGAATTGGATATAGAGGAAGACAAGTAATTTGACAAGTGGTACAGACGAGTTAATAAAAAACCCAGAAGTTAAAAAAAAACAACAACAATCCTACAAGTATGACAGCTTGCCATTGTGATTGTCATAAAAAAATTAACGAGAGGTAGGTGTTCAGGTAGAGCCAGAGGTAATTATTTTGCAAGTGCCAGAGGTAATTACTTTGCAAGAGCCAGAGGTAATTGTTCAAGAAGAGCCAGAGGTAATTGTTCAAGAAGAGCCAGAGGTAATTGTTCAAGAAGTGCCAGAGGTAGGCATTCAGGTAGAGCCAGAGGTAGGCATTCAGGTACAGGCAGATGTGATTTATCCAACACATTTGCTGCAAATGTCTTTATGGACCATGCCTACTTACAGACAAATAAAAAATTGTCAGGTAAGTACATTTTACCACTCGCCTCCATTGGACTTTTGCCTACCCCCACATACTATTTTGCAGGCAAAATCTTCTCCTGTTATTGTATCCCAAGGATTAATATCAGCAAGTTCATCTGTAGATTCACCAATAATTAGAGTAAATATGATAGAGATGACTCATACGAATTGGTTGAATCTGAACAAACAGAGGACGGCACAATTTTTGACCGGGATGAGACTACTCCTAAACCCGGACCTAGTGTGACTTTTGAAGAAAAATTGGTAAGGGAGTCGAAGTATATTGTGTTTTTCTTCTTGCCTTGACTATTTTGTTTCAGCTTAGTTGTCCTTATCCAGGCTGTTTTGAGAGAATTTATGGTTTGTAAAACATCCTCTTTCTTTGGTCGTTCCACTGCTGCAATGTTTTGTGGAGTATCTTTATTTTTAGATGTCCAGGAAGAATCCAGAGGTCCATTAAGAAACCTCAGGGCATCTCTTACCATAGGAAAAACATGGTCTGTTGACATTGCTTCCTTTTTTGGTTGGGCAACCCACTTTTTCTGTGATTTTGGAAATACAAGGCTAGTTTGAACTGTTCCAACGGGTTGACAGCCTGCTCTGGAAACCGTTACTGTTTTAAGAGGTCTGTCAACATTTAAATTGTGGGTCATTGCTGCCACTTTGGTACGGGCCTCCATTGAATCCATAAAAAAATGAAGACGTTTCTGCCGATACTTCAACATCATACTGTGGTAGGTCTCCAGAGAGCCAGTTTGGCAATACAATGTCAGGTGTGGAATGTCTTTTTTGCAACTTTGGGCTCCGAATTATTTCTGCCAGAACTTCATATGAGGGACTATTAACCATCAACCAGGGTTTCTTGCTTTCATCACCAAGGATTGGGGGATGTTCACATGCCATTTCTACGCCATCTTCGTTCCAGACATGCTCGTTGCACACGTGGTGTAGTAATGAAAGCAACTTGTTCTGCGCTTCCTCGACAAGTTCTACTACACCAGTAGAAATGTGTAATAATGGATGAAATCCAAGGTCTTAACATCCTGTACTTTGATTTGGAACTTGTCTGTACAAGTTGCATTTTAATGGGCTTCACAAAATGCCATAAGTCAAACTGATGACTTAAATCCGTGTACTCAGTTGCCATCATTTTCAAGATGCTAGTATGTCTGTCTGTTCCTACAATTCTAACATCTGATCTGCTCCGCACTCGATCAAGACAGACCTTGAAAGCAAGTTTTTCCATATTTGCTGAAGAGGTAGTCTGCGTCACCTGTACTAGCTCAAAATCTACAATTTGTTTACTTCTGGCATCCATGAACGAATAGTTACAATATTTGGCTGAAAAGCCAGGGGAGTCACACTGTCCATCCCCAACCAAATAAAGAGGTTTATTACGAATCTCATCAAGTACCTGATTTTGGTGTGATCCCGAATTACTATGAATTGCAGGAAAAACAAATCTCTGCTGGTACCCATGAAAAGTTGAGGAAGCCAAAAATTGTATGGAGGCAGACTGAAACATCTCCTGGACTTTAGTAAAACTTGACCCGCTGATCACTATTGCGGAGGCCAAGATTACATTTCCTGCTGAAATCTTTTTTTACCCTGGGTTGACTTTCCCAAAGTTTTAATGTATGTCCATCAAAACAGGTGGAAAAAACTATCAAAAGTGTTCCAATTTTTTTTTTTTTTTTAGCAACTCAGAAAAGTAGATTCCCAACTATTTAAATACAAAAGTCAATTTTTTTTTTCAATATTCTGGTAATGGTTTTACAATACAAATAAACTAATCCTGGTGCATCCATGTTCAAGGAGTGTTTTGTACACGTTCTCCAAATGGTGTCTTCTTTTAGTCCCAATTGCCCAAAAAAATGTGGATCTGGGAAAAAAACGGCACCATGCAACTTATATCAAGAAATTTACATCTTTATTCATGTTAAAGGAAAGGTTCAGGGAGGGTGGGTAAAAAATAAAAATCAATTTCCACTTACCTGGGACTTCCTCCAGCCCGTGGCAGGCAGGAGGTGCCCTCGCCGCCGCTCCGCAGGCTCCCGGTGGCCGACCCGACCTGGCCAGGCCGGCTGCCAGGTCGGGCTCTTCTGCGCTCCAACGCAGGGACGCAGAAGTTCTGGGCCTTGGAGCGCAGAAGAGCCCGACCTGGCAGCCGGCCTGGCCAGGTCGGGTCGGCCACCGGAGACCACCGGGAGCCTGCGGAGCGGCGGCGAGGGCACCTCCTGCCTGCCACGGGCTGGAGGAAGCCCCAGGTAAGTGGAAATTGATTTTTATTTTTTACCCACCCTCCCTGAACCTTCCCTTTAAAGAGTAACTGTCAGGCTGCAGAAGCTAATTTAAACCTCTATTCTCCTGTGTTAAACAGTTTAGAAGGAAGCCCAAAAGCAATTAGTGAAGATAAAAATCTCAGTTACCTTTGATGTGTGCTTATCAGCAAGTCTGTTATTCTTAAGAAGACGCAAGCCGCATACCATACTGCAAAGCATTCTGGGGCTCTCCCCTCGGCTGCTAATGAGACGTTACAGCAGCTTGTAATCGCGTAGCACTGATAAATCTCGAGCAGACTACACTGCAGGAGTCAGCTATTGTTCCTAGCCACATGGCTCATTAATATTCACTGCACACTGTGTTATTTAGTACAAGCTTATCTGTGATCAGGAAGCAGGCAGGACATGACGACACATTTGACAGAAAAACATGGAGCCTGCCATGAGCTGTCAGGAGCATCTATCTCTGCATATACTATATACAAATTCTGTGAAATCCAAACGTGGACAGTGAAATGCATATGTAATGTAAGTACAGCCAATCTTTAGCTACTGATATATGTGTTTATTTTCTCTGAGACCTTATACCTAACAGCTCCTCTTTAAGTCAAGAAACAATTATAACCAAAAGGTAAGGTAAAAGGTTGCACGCTCATTTATCACTAACCATGTAGGTTACACAATATTATATATAGTATCTAAGTTGAGTCATCATCTGTTGGTAGTAAAATAGAATTATGACAAATGATATTTGAATCATAAGAATTGAGAAAGTGTGTATGTATGTATGGCTTTATACACAGAATCACAAAATGATTAGCATGTGACGCTTAGTGTAATGGAGCGCACATGCAGCCTAGTGGAGGCAGAAGAATCAGCGTGCTTCTGAGCCGTTCGTTATGCGCCGGCCAGAAGCGCAGAGGGGATGACATACTGCGCGCACAGGGCGCAGTATGTCCGGGTGGGGGGGTCAACAGAGTCGGGAGGCACCGGGAGAAATAGTAGATGAACGGCGGCAGACGGAGGGGGGCAGGAGGAGCTGAAGGTAATTACTTGTACTCCCCCACACACTGCCACAATGTTAGTTTCAGTTGTGGTATCCTTTAAAGCTACAGTACAGAAGATAAAATGTTTTTTTTAATAAGCAGAGTAAAGCATGAGAAACACTGAACCTCACTGCAGGCTGCAGCACAATTTATAACATAGGAAGGGGAGCCTCGCTGTGGTTATTGGCTTACAGTAATTGGCACTACACAGCAAGCAGAACAGGTTACAGAGGAACATAATGTACACGTGTAAAGCCTCATCTACACGCGTAGATGAGGCTCCAATCCAGCGGCTCGATTAGCCGCCGGATCGCCTCTTCCGCGTCCCCGCGCGTACCTGTCGCGTCCCCATGCGCGCCGGATTCGATAACCGCTCGTTCCTTGCGCCACTTATCTTCCGCTCGATTCCCTGCCATTGTCCCCTCGCGGGGAACGAGCAGGGAATCGGCAGTAGCAAGATCCGACCTGTAACATCGGAGCCTCATGTACGTGTGTAGATGAGGCTTTATATAAACATTAATGAGATGAGAACCATAAGTTGTCCTAGTTCCATGGATGAACCAAGTTTAGTGTATTTTTTCCCTCTGGTCTTTAATCTCTAAAGTTTACATGTCAAACACTGGTCTGTGAGTATTTTTACCCTCTGCGGCTGCCTTCTCCCCCCCCCCCCCCCGGCTCTTGATAATGCAGACACCTATCCTGGCTAAACCTATCTCTGTTTACCTATGCTACAGTCCCCTAATAATGGCTACACCCATAACTGGCTACCTATGTTGTGGCCACCTATTTCTGCCTTCCTATACTTTGGCAACCTACTACTGGCTACACCTAACCCTGGCTACCTACTACTGGCTACCTGTAATGTGACCACCAACTTCTGGCTACACCTACCCCTGGCTACCTATGCTGCGGATACCTATTAATGGCTACACCCAAACCTGGCTACCTATGTTGCGGTCACCTATTTCTGCCTTCCTATACTGCGGTAACCTACTACTGGCTACACCGATCCCTGTCTACCTACGATTCAGCTACCAACTGCTGGCTACCTTTGTTACGACTACCTACTACTGGCTACATACATACCTGGCTACCTATACTGAGGAAACCTACTACTGTCAATACCCATACGTGGCTACCTATGCTGTGGACACCTACTACTAGTTATACCTATACCTGGCTGCCTATAGTACGGCAAACTACTACTGGCAACACCCATATGTGGCTACCTTTGCTGCGGCAAACTGCTACTGGCAACACCCATATGTGGCTACCTACTACTGGCAACACCCATACCTGGCTACCTTTGTTGCGGACAACTATTTCTGCCTTCCTATACTGCGTCAACCTACTACTGTCTACACATATCCCTGTCTACCTATGCTAAGACTACGTACTACTGGCTACACACATACCTGGCTACCTATAATGCGGCAAACTACTACCGGTTACACCCATACATGGCTACCTATGCTATGATAACCTACTACTAGCTACGCCTATATCTGGCTACCTATACTGCGGCTACACCAATACCTGGCTACCAATAATACGGCAACCTACTACCGGCTACACCCAAACCTGGCTATCTATGCAGCGGCCATCTACTAATGGCTATACCTATTCCTGGCTACCTATACAGTGGCAATCTTTTTTTGCAGGTCCTCTGCGATTTCCTCACTAGGGAGGAGATTGTCTTTGTCCTATGGAAAGGGTGAGAACAGGAGCCCTTATGATGCATTTTTGTTAAGACTATGTGAAAATCAGGAATGTGGGTAATACATACTCAAAAGGTTGGGTTGCACTTCTGCAACTACCGAGAATGCATGAGGGAAAAAACAGTTTCCGCTCGTTATACCGGATCCTTCTGGAACTTGGTAGTCGCTCTTCTCCTTTGGTCCTATGTACTGGTGGGCGGAGCCAATCAGTAGTAGGGGTGACGCTTCAAGGAGATGTAGAGCACGGTAGCACGGTGGTGGAGGTGCCCTTAAAACTTGAGTTTCACAGTACTGTAATAAGTAAATAAAGGAGGTCTCTTTCCTCACATGAAGCCTCACACTGATGGAAAAAGAAGTCTTTATCATAAAATAAACGGTTATGCAGCATATGCAATGAGTAAAAGATTATCGCAGATCCACTTTAAAGGGAACCTAAATTGAGAGGAATTTGGATGTTTCCTTTTAAACAATACCAGTTGTCTCATTTCTTCTGATCTTTTGCAGCAATAGTGGCTGATTCACAGACCTGAAACACGCATGCAGCTAATCCAGTCTGACTACAGTCAGATCACCTGATCTGCATGCTTGTTCAGGGGCTGTGGCTAAAAGTATAAGGGACCCAGGATCAGCAGGAGAGTCATGCAACTGGTATTTTAAAAGTAAAAATCCATATCCTTTTCAGTTTACATCATGCATGGGCAAACTTGGCCCTCCAGCTGTTGAGGAACGGCAAGTCCCACAATGCATTGCAGGACAGTCATGACTCATAAAGTAAAAAGCATTGTGGGATTTCTATTTCCTTAACGGCTGGAGGGCTAAGTTTGCCCATGCCTGGTTTATTTCCTATTTAGCAGCCTGTGCTACCAATCAAACTTTTTTACTGTGAAAGACACCTCACACAGGGAAGAAATTAAATAACTATAACTATGCATGGAATAATTGTATGTGGTTTTCGATATGTACTGATCTATATTTGTTACACAAACAATAGGAAGGTTCTGTTGAGGCCCCGTTTTGAGATTTTTCAAACATATCCAACATCTTAAAAAAATGTATATAACCACAAAGAAAGGGGGAAAAAAATTACAGTGGCTGATACTCGTATGTACAGCAGCATTTATTCCACTAGAACCAAGATGGGAATGGTTGAGGCAAATCTGTTCCATTCTACTGTGCAGGTGTTTGTGCATTAACCACCCTGGCGTTCTATTAAGATCGCCAGGGCGGCTGCGGGAGGGTTTTTTTTTAATTAAAAAAAAAACTATTTCATGCAGCCAACTAAAAGTTGGCTGCATGAAAACCCACTAGAGGGCGCTCCCGATGCGAACTTCTGATCGCCTCCGGCAATCAGAAGTAACAAGGAAGGCTGCAATGAGCAGCCTTCCTTGTTTGGCTTTCCTCGTCACTATGGCGACGAGCGGAGTGACGTCATGGATGTCAGCCGACGTCCTGACGTCAGCCGCCTCCGATCCAGCCCTTAGCGCTGGCCAGAACTATTTGTTCCGGCTGCGCAGGGCTCGGGCGGCTGGGGGGACCCTCTTTCGTCGCTGCACGCGGCGGATCACCGCAGAGCGGCAGCGATCAGGTAGCACACGCGGCTGGCAAAGTGCCGGCTGCATGTGCTGCTTTTTATTTGATAAAAATCGGCCCAGCAGGGCCTGAGCGGCACCCTCTGGCGGTAATGGACAAGCTGAGCTCGTCCATACCGCTAAGGTGGTTAAGCATACTCAATTGTTCACAAACATTTGTAATACTAGAACACAAGTGTAAAAAGTGTTACTGTCCACTACTTGTATTACCAACGAGCATTTACCAATGTAGCTTGAGTGCTAGCACTTGACACGCTCGGCTGAGGAGGAAGTCTCTTTTGTACTCAATTGTTTCCCTTTAAATGTAAGTTCTCACAAGTGTTTTTAATTTATTTAAAAAAAATTGTAAGTGATACTTTAGCCCAAAGAAAGAAAATTTGACAAAAAAATAAAAGGGGTTGGGGTGGATGAGAAGGGGAGTTAGCAAGCGTGTGGTGGACTCTCCTCATGCCCTCTGTTCCCCCCTTCTTTTAATGCACTGACCTTCTGAAGATATTTCCTGGTGGGGTGTGTCAGTGAAGACTATGCAGGCGTTGCCCAGCAATAAACGTTCTAGATCATGCAGCCAGGAGCGCTCTGTTTATGCACACTACATTACAACTATGTAGTACACATGTGCAGAATGCTCCCGGCTATGATCAAGGACAGCCCTTGCTGGGCAGCCACTGTGCAGACTTTACTAACCCTCTTGAGCAGAAGGAAAATTCCAAGGGTCTTTGCACAAAAAATGAGGGCAACACAATGGGGAGGCGGAGAACAGTGGTCATGAACAGTGCCCATCACACATGCCTGCTTCCTCCAGTTTAATTTTTTTTACATAGACTAAAGGTCTCCTTTAAAGGACACCGTAAATACTTCCTTCAGCTCAATGTATGTTCCCTCACAGTCCCCTTAGATCAGGGGTCTCAAACTCGCGGCCCATTTGCGGCCCTCGATACAATATTTTGTGGCCCTCGTCGGCAATAGCTTCCTTATAGTTCACTTCAGTGCTCCCAAGTAAACCGCCGCATCCCCGCCGCTAAACGAGGGCTGCAGAGCCCCCAAATCGCGGGGGGGGCAATCCGCCGGCATTTCCTGGAAGGGGCAGAGGTTTCAGCTTCAGCTCTGCCCCTCCTGACGTCAATCGCCGCACGGATCGCCGCCTCTCCCCGCCCCTCTCTGTGAAGGAAGAGTGAGAGAGGCGGCGATGCGCCGCGATTGTGAAATTCCTTATGCGACCCAGCCTCATCCTGACTTTGCCTCCTGCGGCCCCCAGGTAAATTGAGTTTGAGACCCTTGCCTTAGATAGTTTTCTAATTACCGGTACTGTGGCAGGCTGTACTTTTGTGCATAAGCATGCCTTGGCAGCTTGCATTCTCCCCAGGAGCAAAGCATGAGTTATAGCATCAAAAATGGTTAACACTTAAGATTACTGGCATTGAAGCAAGGGAGCGGCTGAAAAGGACAGTGAGGGAGCCAATGGACCTTATAGGGCTTTAGGAAGCCCCTGATAAGTATAAATGCACCTATGTTACTGTTCTCAAGTGTAATTGTAAGAAATGTTTTAAACATAATTGGATATTATTGTATCTGAAGACTAACATTGAATGTAAACAATTTTTATTTTTTGAAATTATTTTATTAATATAAAAACAACAAATTGCAAATATAAATAAAACTCAATAAATCAAATTGCACTTGTGTTCATTTTCCAAGAAAACAAGATCTTAGTTCTTAATTAATAAAAACTAACAATATAACATTACATATTCTCTATTACTTATTTTGGTTTTAACTTCTGTTAACAAATGTCTACTCAAGAACACAACAATATTTAAAAAAGGCAAAAACTCCCTTAGGACCCAATCACACTTGAACGTTTTGTAGGCGATTTCGGCAAAATGCTCAAACACTAGCGATTTTGGATGTGCTACTGTAATTAAACCCTGTGGGCCTGTTCGTTCTTGGGCGATTTGCACTCATCGCCTCAATTCGTCTAAAATTGTGACACGCATATGCGTCACCTGCACCATTTTGACTATTTCCCACCAAACGCATGTAATTGCTATAGAAGCGCTAAACGCGATCACAGAAAAATTGTTGCACTACAGTGATTTTTCCGCGTAAGACTCACTCCCGCAAAGCGTTTTGCACTTCTAAAGGCTCATATACACATCAGACCATACTCTTTTGAAAATGAAAGATCACAGACCAATTTTACCCCCTTCCATGTAGTATGAGAGCCATACCTACACAGTCTATTCTATGGAGCTGAACTCCCCATCAGATAGAAATCTTTGCAAGATGCTGCACACAAAGATGTTGTAGACATGCAAAAGATCAGTATCTGCAAAAGATCTGTTCCTGCAAAAGATTCGTTCCTGCAAATTGTTAAATAAGGTGTGTATGATGATCTGCAGATCTCATAGACTATCATT
This sequence comes from Hyperolius riggenbachi, assembly GCF_040937935.1. NCBI lineage: Eukaryota > Metazoa > Chordata > Amphibia > Anura > Hyperoliidae > Hyperolius > Hyperolius riggenbachi. Next base: position 147,773,075 of record NC_090654.1, read on the forward strand.
GCAATTTTCAGGAACAGATCTTTGACAGGAACAGATCTTTTGCAGGTACTGATCTTTTGTGTCTGTACAGCATCTGTGTGTGCAGCATCTTGCAAAGATTTTTTTCTAATGGGGAGTTCAGCGCCATAGAAAAGACTGTGAAGGTATGGCTCTCATACTACATGGAAGGGGGTAAAATTGGTCTGTGATCTTTCATTTTCAAAAGACTATGGTCTGATGTGTGTATGTGGCCTTAGGCATTTTTGTCTCCAGTGCAACTCAATTCTTTTGATTAGCAGAAGTAGAGTGAGCAGCACTGCAGACATAAACCCAGATGCATATCACATGGATTCTATCATGAAGCATTAGCATGTATGTATATATCGAATCGAAAATGACAATAAGCTTGTAAGAGTCTTAGCTACTATTTATTTTGATTGGTGTCTGAACTCTAACAATAATGAAAAAACAAAGTTATCTATTCAAAAATAGATTCTCTGAGCTAATCGACCAACTTGTTAGAGCTCAGTCCATCTTCCTAAATAGCTAATGTTATTTATACACTTCCAAAACATTAAAACACAGTATATGCAGGACACAACTTAGCAATGAACTAGTTTAAAAAAAAATACATCAATTATAAAATCATATGTTGTTTATATTTTTCTGTAGGACAATTAGTAAAAACAAGCCAGAGTAATAAAAAAAAATATAAAACATAGAAACTGATTATGTTGCTCCTACTTACCATACATTCCACAGCCTGCTGCTTTCTAGGAGAGGAAGCAACAGGCTGAAGAACACGTGAGAAAGCAAAGCAGCAAATGGTGAACAGTCTGCTTTGATTTGGAATCTTCGTTAAGAGATCAACATTTATTGTATATGTAGATGTCGTATTTGTCATACTCTGGTTTGATGTTACAAATGACCATACTGCATTAATATATATTTAATTTTTTAAATAACTACAATAGGGATACTATTAAAAGAAAAGGCTGTACATGCAAGGCCACGAGAAGCATTCGGCATGATTGAATTCCCGCTGCTGGGAGTATTTTGTTCATTAGTGATTTTTGCATACTATGGTTTAAAGAGAGTCTGAAGCGAGAATAAATCTCGCTTCAGACCTCATAGATAGCAGGGGCATGTGTGCCCCTGCTAAAACACCGCTATCCCGCGGCTTAACGGGGGTCCCTTCACCCCCAAATCCCCTCGGTGCAGCGGGGGAGCGCTTCCTGGTTGGGGCAGGGCTAACCGCCACAGCCCTGCCCCACGCGCGTCTGTCAGCGCGTATCTCCGCCTCTCCCTTGCCCCTCTCAGTCTTCCTTCACTGAGAGGGGCGGGGAGAGGCGGCGATGCGCCGCTGATAGACGCGACTGGAGGCAGGGCTGCAGCCGTTAGCCCTGCCTCCAGGAAGAGTAAATTCACGACCAACGATTGCGGGGGTGGGTTTGGGGGTGAAGGGACCCCCGTTTAGCGGCGCGATAGCGGCGGTTTAGCAGGGCCACACGTGCCCCTGCTAACTATCAGCTCTGAAGCGAGATTTATTCTCGCTTCAGAGTCTCTTTAACCACTTCAGGATTCTGCGTACGCTTAAGTACGCCCCTGAATCCTGTATGAGCGGCCGATCCATGTCAGTTCACGGAGGGTGTCTCCGTGAACACCCTGCGAGCCGCCGATCGCGGCTCGCAGGGTAAATGTAAACACATGGGGAAGATCTTCCCCGATGTTTACAGATATACGACGCTGCTGCGCAGCAGCGCCGTAGAGAAGATTGGTGATCCCTGGCCTCTGATTGGCCGGGGATCGCCGGCATCTGATAAGCTAAAGCCTATCCCATCAGGCGCAGGACGGAAATCCATCCGGCGCCGCTCACAGGGGTAGGGAAGGGGAAGGAGGCCAGGAAGCGCTGCGGAGGGGGGCTTTGAAGAGCTCCCCCCCCCGCAAGCGCAAGCAGCCGGCGGCGATCAGACCACCCCAGCAGGACATCCCCCTAGTGGGGAAAAAAGGGGGGAAGTCTGATCGGCCTGGCTGCTATCTGATCGGTGCTGCGGGCTGGAGGGCCCACGCAGCACCGATCAGCAAAAAACCACATGGTACAGAAGTGGTTAAAGAAAAGTGTCAGTGCACAGGACCATGACCATAAAACTGCTGGAGTGCTATAGCCCAATAGCAGTCCATGCAATCACATAAAAAAAGGTGGGCAAGCACATCCAATGGAATTAGATTTATATACTATTTCAAAGGTACATACATATAGGCTACAGACAATGCAGAGAGAAGGTACAAGTAGTACACTACTTGTACCTTCTCTCTGCACGGTCGGTAGCCTATATGTATGTACCTTTGAAATAGAAGATAATAAATCTAATTCCATTGGATGTGCTTGCCCACCTTTTTTTATGTGATTGCATGGACTGCTATTGGGCTATAGCACTCCAGCAGTTTTATAGTCATGGTCCTGTGCACTGACACTTTTCTTTAAACCATAGTCAGCAACCCTTTTTTTCAGTCAGTAGCACGGACCTGCGTTCGCTGAGGTTCTCGCACGCAGTGACCTTATGGTTCAGTCCGCTTTACACGTAGGCCGTCAAGATGTGGACTCCTTTTTGGAGGAAGAAAGGGAAGTTGCCCCAACCACTCATGAGACAAAAAGCCTGGAGAACAAACTGTATACTCTGATGGAGAGAGAAGTGAGGAAATATTGGATAATTGCGACTCTAACAAAGTAAAAGTCAGTGGCGAGAACTCCTAGGGGGGTATGTTTTTATCACCCCCCACTACTTGTACCTTCTCTCTGCACGGTCTGTAGCCTATGTGTATGTACCTTTGAAATAGGAGATAATAAATCTAATTGCATTGGATGTGCTTGCCCACATTTTTGCCTTTTTTTATGTGAGCGATTTTTGCATAATGTAAACAACTTGCCAAGTAGCAGTAGCGCGATTAGGGCACATGTGGCTTGCTACAGCACGTTTCCATTAGTAGGCAATGTGCCAGATTTGGTGTGTGTGAAAAGGGGGTCACCGTTGCTTACAGGAAGGGTCAAGACTTTTTTGGCCCACTTAAGCTATATTTCCCCCCCCCCCCCAAACCTAAAAGACTACTGTAATTCCCCCCCCCCCCCCTTAAAAAAAAAATCTTACCTAGGGCTTCTACCAATCCCCTACAGACATCCTGTGCCCGCACATGGATAAAAACAAACCTCTGGACCCCACCGCTGGCTTATTTTCAGGAGTTTTAATACTTTAAATGTTACAACCCACCTGTGTGACCAAGCGTATTTGCTCCCACTGACATCAATAGGATTTTAAAAAATGGAAGCAAGTGTGTAGCCATGGTTGCATTGGCGCAGTAGGTTGCAACATTAAAATCAAATTCTGATAGTGAGCAGGCAGGTTCGTTTTTGTCCCAGCACAGGCATAGGGTTAATGCTGGGGACCTACAGAAGCCCCAAGTAAGGTCAATTTTTTTTTTAAAGGTTACAGTAGTCCTTTAAAAATATACCTTTAAAGTGTACCCAAGTCAAAACTGGGGTACACAAAAGCAGATACTTACCTAAATAGAAGGAAGCCTCAGGATCCTATTGAGGCTCTCGTCAGTGGTCTGCTGTCCCAGTTTTTGTGCCCCCCCACAAAACTTAGTGACAATGCATTGTAGTTCATCCTACCGGGGCTACGCGGCTCCTCCTTCTGCATTCATGCTAATGCATTGCAAGATCGAGTTCAAATGCAAAGTAGCATGGAGCCGCTAGTTGCGCAGGAAGAGCCACACAGCCAGGACGAGGAGTGGGACCACTCAGCATGAAAGGCACTACAGACCAGAGGGAAGACTCAAAAAGGATACTAAGGCTTCCCACTCTCAGATGTAGTTATTCATTTTGAACATGAGCTTCGGCTCGGATTCTCTTTAAAAGGAGTCATCAGGCTACTTAAACGAAAGCCGATTTACTTACCTGGGGCTTTCTCCAGCCCCTTGCAGCTGAATGTCCTACGCTGAAAGCTCAGTTCGCAGCCTGGGGTCCTCGTACTGTGCAAAGGATGATCTGATGACTCATTTGTTTGCAACATGTATAGCATGTAAGTGACTTTAATTAAAAGATCATTGCCATGTTGTACCCTGCATATAATGTTTGAATTGTGTTATTAACCTTGCTTGCTGCACAACTGCTGACCAGGTCTTATTGGTTTTTAGTTAAATGGATAATTTCATACTAAGGTTTTTAGTGATGCAGTGTTATGAATAAAATCTATAATTGGAAAAATATATTTTTTTTTATACCAATGTAGTATCCACACTACACTTACCTCATAAATTTATTTTCACTTCGTTATCACTTTAAAGTGACTCAAAGATGAATAATAATAAAAGATTTATACATACATACCTGGTGCTTTCTCCAGCCCCATCCGCACGGATCGAACCCCCCCCCCTCCTCAGCCTTCGTCTTCTACACTGGGTCCCATTACTTCCTCCAGATGCAGTTAGTTGAACGCATGCACAGCGCCTCCCTCTAGCGCCTGCCTTATGCATGTTTCTGCACAGTACAGAGGGAGCGCACTGCGCTTGCTGAGACTGGCCCCTACTGGCAGAAGTAATGGGACCCGGTGTGGAAGAGGGAGAAGACTGGGGGCAAGGGAGCAATCCGTACTGATGGGGCTGGAGAAAGCCCAAAGTATGTATAAATCTTGTATTATTATTCAGTTCCTAGTTTCTTTAATATTGAAATACAATCATATTCATTATTGTTACAGTTCAGACACCACAGTGCACATACACCTATATGCATACCTCCCAACCTTTTGAGATGAGAAAAAGGGACACTTAAGCCACGCCCCTGCCTACACCCCCACCACGTCACACATACCATAAAGATTTCATAAGAAAAATATGTTTTATAACTAAACAACACTGGTGCCCCGCCGGCAGCCCCAGGTGAGTAAAACTCTTTTTTCAGAGACTTAAAGAGTAACTGTCAGGCTGCAGAAGCTAATTTAAACCTCTATTCTCCTGTGTTTAGAAGGAAGCCAAAAAGGCAATACTGTAGTAAAAAATCTCTCTTACATTTGATGTGTGCTTATCAGCAAAGCTGTTAGACCCAAGCTCTTAAGAGGACGCAAGCCGCATACCATACTGCAAAGCATTCTGGGGCCCTCCCCTCGGCTGCTAATGAGAAGTTACAGTATCAAGTTTCAGCAGCTTGTAACTCAGTCCAGCGCACAGCACTGAAAAATCTCCGGGCAGAGTACACTGCAGGAGTCCGCTATTGTTCCTAGCCACATGGCTAATTAATATTCACTGCACACTAGTGTTATTCAGTACGAGCTTTTCTGTGATCAGGAAGCAGGCAGGACATGACGACACATTTGGCTTCATAGGAGACAGACAAACATGGAACCTGCCATGAGCTGTCAGGAGCATCAATCTCTGCATATACTATATACAAATTCTGTGAAGTACAAACGTGGACAGTGAAATGCATATGTAATGTAAGTACAGCCAATCTTTAGCTACTGATATATGTGTTTATTTTCTCTGAGACCCTATGCCTAACAGCTCCTCTTTAAGTGTACCTTTAAAGGGAGGGTTCATGGATAAGATAAAAAAAAAAATACAAATCCACTTACCTGTGGCTTCCTCCGACCCGTGGCAGGCAGGACGTGCCCTCGTCGCCGCTCCACAGGCTGGCTTCCAGGTCGGGTTGTTCTGCATTCCAACGTGCGCCTCACGCCAACGTCATCAGACGTACTCTAGGCTGTACTGCACAGGTGCAAAACTACTGCGCCTGCACAGTACAGTCTGTAGGACGTCCGATGACGTCAGCGCGACGGCGTGAGGCGCAAGTTTGAGCGCAGAAGAGCCCGACCTGGAAGCCAGCCTAGGCAGGTCGGGTGAGCCACCAGATGAGAACGGGAGCCTGTGGAGCGGCGTCGAGGGCACGTCCTGCCTGCCACGGGCTGGAGGAAGCCCCAGGTAAGTGGAGTAGTATTTGTATTTTTTATTATATCACCGTGGATCTTCTTTTTAAATGATACCTGAGCCCAAATGAATGAGAAGGGAAAGCAGCCATGTATGGAGAGCTGTCCTGATGCTCATCACTCCCACAACCGTTCTCAAATCTGCATCCCCACTCCCTGCTGGCTCCAAATTCCTTCCATCAACCTCTTCCTGGTCTGACATCGTTACTTGCGCTGGCCTGGATTTGCACGACCTAAAACACACACGGGAGCACTCTGCACAAGTCACAATGACGCCATGCACAGAGTGCTCGTGGTCACGCACTGTTGAATTCACACATCCAGGCCAGCTCAAGCGTAGTAATAACCCACCCAAACGACCAGGAAAAGGAGGGCATGTGGAGCACACAGAGACAGTCTGGAGAATGGTAGGGGTCATCGGTGAGTATCGCTCCCCCATTTTTTGTATTCATTTGGCCTCTGGTATCCTTTAAATAAATAAGAAAAATAGCCTCCATATCCCTCTCACATTATTTAACAATGAAAACATATATTTAAAAGTCTAACATTAGTGAGGCAGGATAATCCGCACTAAAAAAACAAAAACTACATAACGATCGTGTGGGTCTGAAAATGCTGTACGAACAGCATGAACTGCACATGACGGTATGGATTTTCTAACATCTTTACCAAGGAAGCCATATGTCCACGCAGCAAAGGATCTATAACTTGTCTTGCGCAATTTCCTGCAAATACAAAGTTGAAAAAAAAACAAAAAAAAATTCATATGAATTACAAAACATTTTTACATAATGTCATTAGTAGGGTTGCAACGCTACGATCAAGCTACATTGGGTGCACAGAGTTAACACCATGAAATATCTATTAATGCGATAAAACACGCATGGCCGAGCCACAAAACACCACGACTGGCGGCGACTGATCGATTACCGGAAGTCATAGCGCCAACACAGAGGGTCCAGATAGGATGGCAAGGGAGTCCACATTGATCATGGGGCTTGAGGAAGCCCCAAATAAGTATACATAAGGGCCAGTGTCACATCTCAGCTGAACAACTTTACAACTTTTTTTTTTTTTTTTTTAAATTAAGAACTTTTTTTTTAATTATACTTACCCTTGCATCACTTGTATTTGGTGGCAATGCTTCTGCCTCACAATGATCCTATATTTGGGGGGGGGGGGGGGGGGAATTATGTATATATATATGTGTTTTTTTGTTTTTAATCAATGTCATTTCACACCTACAAACCTCAAAAGATTCTTCACTTTGTTCATTTTCTTCATAAACAATCTCATCATTGTTAAATTCATAAGATTCATCAGATATGTCTTCATTCTCGTTGTTTCTGTCAGACTCCGAAGATGCATCGGTAACTGAGTGGGAACATTTTTTTTTAGTTGTTATTGGAGAAAGATTTGCTTAAAAGAATCTTGAGGTGAATACAAAAAAAACTTTTTTAAATTACCTAGGGCATCTTCCAGCCCCTAGATATCTTCAGAAACCATCTTTCCAGCTACGGTGCTCCCACCATAAAGCCCACCAGCAGCTCAGCGCTTCTGCGCATAAGGTCAGGGTCGGCCACACACAGGAGCATCCTCATATCAGTTGCAAACTGCGCAGGTACAGCACACACCTGATGACAAGGACGCACCCAAGCACTGTCCCCCCAAAGAGTCCACAAACTTTACGGGGGGTGGAACACCTGAGCTGCGAATAGGTACTCAGAAGACATCTAGTGGCTGGAAGCCCAATGCTGGGAATACACCATGGGCTTGATTCACAAAGCGGTGCTAACCTACTTAGCACGTCTAAAGTCTTTAGGCGCGCTAACCAGGGTGCTAAGTAGGTTAGCACCGGTTTTCTCAATTGAGAAATCCGGTGCTAACCTACTTAACACCCTGGTTAGCATGTCTAAAGACTTTAGACGTGCTAAGTAGGTTAGCACCGCTTTGTGAATCAAGCCCCATACGTTTTTTCAGAACATGTTATATGGTTTGATAGATCATTTCCATGTCCGATCATTCTTCTAATCGATTTCTCATACAAGTGAATGGAAATTTATAAGAAAAGATCAGAAAACCGATTGGAAAATCGGTCGAAAATAAGATAGGACTTTCAATCAACTGAAAAAATCTCATTGTGCATTCCCAGCATAAGGAAAGTAAACATAGCTTTTTCTTTTCACCTCATTAATCCATTTAAAAAATATATATCTTACCCTGACAACTTTCTTCCTCTTCTGCACTGCTGACTTCCATTAATTTAAAGAATTCATTATTTTGAGGGAAAAAAAATTCAAATTGCAATCACCTGCAGTATAAAAGAGAATTTTTTTAAAAAAAAAAAAAACCTTCCATACAATGACATTTAAACACACACATTTGTGAGGAATTTCTAACTGGTTAACAGCCACAGTAAAATTTGGGGGATGCTAAGCTGGAGTGAGTAGCAACCAGAAAGGGGGGCATCGGGCACAACGGTGGAAAAAGTGGGGGGGGGACAATCAAACCCTCATCACCTGGGCTCCCCCCCCCCAATCCGCTCTTCCCCTCCAGCGAATTGTGCAGCGGGCAGACACTGCAGGCAGCGGGCAGGGGAGCAATTACTCACCTCTTCCTTCAGCGTTCCAGTGTGTGCACCACTGCTCATCACTTCCTGCAATGCTGCCCACTTGAGCAACATTGAGGAAATGAAGAGTGGTGCTACGCACTATGGAACACCGAAGGATGAGATGAAAAATTGCTCACCCGTCCGCTGCCTGACGCGTGTGTCCACTGCATAATGATCTAGAGGGGAAGAGCAGACGGGGGACCCAAATGAGGGAGGGTACGACCCACCTCCCTGCTGCTGTGAACGCTGTCCCCCTTCCTGGCTGCTACCCTCTCCATGCTACCTGTAGTAAACTATACTACCTAGAGTTGGGGCATCCTCACAAATTATATATACATACATACATACATACATAGATATAAAATGAAGAGGAAAAGAAGTATAGATACTGAAAATTATCCCATACAACAACACACACACACACACTTTTTTTTACACTCTCAGCAGATATCCCCCCCCCCCCTTCCATCCCCATTCAGTCAGAATTTTTCCTGCCTTGTCCCTGCTCCGCACACATGTAATGAAGACCAGAGTGAAGAGATCACATCAGACATACAGTCACATGCTGAGAAGTTACTTTTTTTTCCTGAAAATTCAGTTCCAGGAAGGAATCTACACCAGTGCCTAGTTCAGAGAACAGAGTCCCCAATACAGGCACTTTCTTGTGTCCGACTGGTATTCTGCTGCCACAAATGCTGATTTATTAGGGCTTGTTCACACTAACAGAGCTTTTGGAGCACTTGCTGATCCTGGGCGATTGACAAAGCGTAAGTACACTGTAACCCTATGCATAGCTCCCAACTGTCCCTCTTTTGGAGGGACAGTCCCACTTTGGGAACCCTGTCCCTCTGTCTCATTCATTTATCACTCTTTCAGGACTGATGTACAGATCTGTATAAATACATGCATTTTTCTAGTGAAAAGATGTGTTTAGCTGATCAATTAAAATGATATATTGTTTTCAAATATTAAAATGAAGAAAAACTAATTATGATAAAAAGGACCAGTGTGGTTTGAATTATAAAACGACATCTTTTGATTCTGAATTCTTTTTGATATGCATGGTGAGCAGGCCTGGATTTACATCACAGGAGACTATAGGCACAGATGGCTTGGCACCGTAGACTTCACCCTCCATGAACCTACAAACCCCCTCCTCACTGCAACGCAAGTGTGCTGGCTGGCCCCGCTGTCACTTCTCAATTACTTCCCTTGCCCATCATATGAAGCTACAGGGGTCCTTTAGCAATAGGTATCCAGAGGCACAATTTTTCAACTCACTAGTTACTTTAATAATTACAGAGCCCCAGAGATCTACCAACATGAAAAAAATGCTAAAGTTTGCACATCACACCCATCACTATTGGGCAAAAGCTGATACGGATTCCTTGCCCCTACCACCACATTATTACCAGTATAGGTAGCCAGGCATATGTGCTCCAGAATAGGTAGATTGACATATGCGCCATAGAACAGATAGCCAGGTGTATATACTTCAGAATAGGCACCCAAGCATATGTGTTTCCGAATAGATATCCAGGCATATGTAATTCAGAATAGGTAGCAGGCATAAGTGCTCCAGAATAGGTAGCCAGGCATATATACTCCAAAATCGGTAGCCAGGCATATTTGCACCAGTATAGGTAGCCAAGCATATGTGCTCCAGTGTGGGTAGCCAGGCATATGTGCGCCAGTATGGATAAATTGGCATGTGCCATATTACAGTTAGTTAGGCATATATGCTCCAGAATAGGTACCCAGACTTATGTGTTTCAGAATAGATAGCCAGGCATACGTGCACCAGTACAGGTAGCTAGGCATATGTGCTCCAAAATAGGCAGCCAAGCATATGTGCTCCACAATAGGTAGCCAGGCATATGTGCTCTATTTTAGGTAGAAAAGCATATGTACAACAGTAGGCCTGAATGATTTATTGTTTCGCGATTGAAAGTACGATTTCAGAAACGCCGTTCTTGAGATCATCAAATTGACCATTTTTCAAGATTTCTCCCGCTGAACGGCGCAGTCCTTCTCCTGCACTGCACAGCTCACCGCTCCTTGCACAGAAAGGAGCAGTGACTCAGTGGCTTACATCTTACGTGTTCTGAAGCTCAAGTCAGGTCACGTGTTTTGTAAGCGCAGGCTTCAGGAATTCCTTGCGGTTCGGTACTGAGGGTGTAGTAGTGGCCCCGGCAGGGCCACGGGAGAATGACGCGGCCCATGCAAGGCCTCATGGTGACAGAGCAGAGGGAGGCCAGTGCATCTCCAGCAGAGGCCTCCTGCGGTGACTACAGTATCAGACTAGGTTAATCAGCCCGGTGTCCCTGTGTTTGTGAGGGGGTACAGCACGTCCTGATACCGGGAGAGTGCAGGTGGCTGACTATGATGAAATGCAGGGCCGGATTTGTACCTTCTACCGCCCAAGGCCCACTGTTAACAGACGCCGCCCCCCCCCCCCCCGACATCATCTCAAGACCCCCAAACTTAAAGTGACCCAGAGATGATTAAAAAGCATGTTTTTTACTTACCCCGGGCCTTCCTCCAGCCCCATAAGCATGGATGCGTCTCTCGCTGTCCTCACGCGTGCCTCCCGCGGTCCACACGGAATCCTCCGTTCAACCGCAATGAAACCCCAGTAGTTGGCTCAGTCTGACTGAGTGACGTCAGCCGGGGCCTTCTGCGCTTGTGCAGAAGGCCCGCTGCAGACATCACGCAGCCGCTTACCGGAGCAGATTGCGGCTTAACGGAGGACGATGAGGGACGCATCCATACTTATGGGGCTGGAGGAAGCCCCGGGTAAGTAACAAACATGTTTTTTTAATCTTCTCTGGCTCACGTTAAAACACACTTTTCACCAATCAAAGTCTTCAAGTGAACCTGACACAAAATAAAAAAATACCTGAATAGATGCTCCCCATGCCCACTGTTACTGCACTGAGACCCTCTGAACATATTCAGACCCCTCACGAGTGTCTGGGACCCTCTTCTTCCTTGTGGCTGCACTCCCGTCTGAGTACTGGGTCTGCGTGAGCATGGTCTGCACATGCCCAGTAGCTTGAAGCCTTTCATGCTTCTCCGTTTCCTCTGTAAGCAAGTGACTTTGTGCTAATGGGAATGTGAGGACCCTACTCGTGCATGCCCAGTACAGTTACACTTGTACATGGGAGCGCAGCCACAAGAAAAAATAGGGTCATGGGCAGCAATGGGGCCTAAGTATGTTCATGACACTCCAGATCCTGTCCAACCTTTTAGTACAGGTAGACAGGTGCCCCCTCCCCCTTAGTGTAGGTAGTCAGATGCTGACACCCCCCCTCCTTACCCCAGTATAGGTAGCCTGATGCTGTCCTCTGTTGCCCCCCATTAGTATTGGTAGTCAGATGCTGACCCCCCTCCCCCTTTAGCATAGATAACCAAATGCTGCCCTCTTAGTATAGAGGTAGCCTGATGCTGTCCCCCGAAACCCCCATTAGTATAGGTAGTCAGATGCTGACTCCCCTTGGCCCCTACCCCTTTGTTAAGGGAATCAGATGCTTTCCCTCCTTGCACACTGTATGTATGTGCCAAATACTGCACCCCCCATATAGGTAGTCATATGCTGACCTCCCAGTATAGGTAGCAAGATGCCGGGCTAGCTCCCCGCACCCCCCCCCGCCCCAAGTATAGGCAGCCAGATGCTGTCTCCTCTCGTGTCACCTCCACCACCTGCAGAGGAAGGAGCTAGTGCAGTTTTCTTCTCCCCCCCCCCCCCCCCCGGAAGCAAAATCGCTCACCTCTCACTAGGCTTCCAGCGCCGAGGCTTCCTCTGTCCCTGCTCTGTCAGCCGCCGCCGTGCATTGCTCTCTCATGCTGGCGATTCCCCTGCATGTGACTCACTGGTAACATGCCAGCAAGTCACATGTGAGGGAGACGCAAGCAGGAGAGAGCAATGCACGGCAGCGGCTGACATAGCAGAAACAGAGGAAGCTTCGGCGCTGGAAGCCTGGTGAGAGGTGAGTGATTCTGCTTCTGCTCTCTGGGGAAGGAAGAGGGGTCGGATGGGTTGGTTGGTGGCGGCTGAGCTGATTCATCCAGCCGCTGCCCGCCTCAGGAAGCCGCTCGGCGCTGCCCAGGTGTCCAGAAGAGAGCCTGCATGCAGCTTACTACTGGCAGCTGCAGGCACGGCTGAGGATTCACGGAGCAGTTCTCGGAGCTGGTGAAAAATGTAGTCAACTTGTCACCACTCAGATGCTGATGGATTCTGGCGCCCTAGGAACGTGCCTTGGGGGCCTTTCCCCAAATCCGGCCCTGATGAAATGGGTTTCTGATATCCACATCTAACACGTGATGCATTAGGTCTCACCTGTATGGTATTGCTGAAGCAGTTCTCACCTGTGCAATGCTACAGGAGCTCTCACCTGTGTAATGCTGCGGGAGCCCTTACCAGTGTGTAGTGCTGCTGGGATGCAGGAGCTTTCACCTGTGTATTGCTGGAGGATTGCAGGTGGTCTCAACTGTGCAGTGCTGCAGAGATGCAGGAGCGGTCATCTATATGGTGGTGGAAGGATGCTGAAGCTCTCACTTGTGTATGAGTGCAGGAACTCTCACCTGTTTATTGCTGCAGGAGTGCAGGAGCACTCACATATGTAGTTCTACAGCCCTGTGGACTCTAAGTTGCTGCCTATAGTTTTCATCATTCTATTTATGTATTAAAATTAATAACTATTTGTTCAGATAAATTCACAATGCACTGCAGTAACATTTACAAACATGACAGAAAATGACATCATACTATCAGTTTGATAGTATGATGTCATTGTATGTCAATGTGGGTTTGTAAATGTTACTATACATTGTAAATTTAGTGCTAAAGATTGATTTGAACAAGATTGTGAATCGAATCAAAATCACAATTTCTGACAGAAATCGTGCAATTCAATCTTTTCCTAAAAACGATGAGGCCTATACAGCAGTATAGGTAATCAGGTATGCCCCCCAACCCCCTCCGCTGGCCACCGCTCACCTGCCCTCCTTCTCCACCACCATGTTGGGATCCCCAGCGTTGACACTGCATGCTGGGCTCAGAGACTTCATATCAGCAGCAACCTGCAGTGGAGAGGAGAGCGGTGGCCTAATAAAAGCACACATATGCACCGTTGCTAGGCCACCGCTCCCCTCTCCTATGCGGGTTGTCAAGTATATGAAGTCTCTGAGCCCAGCATGCAGCGTTAGCAAGGGGAATCCTACATAGTGGAGGATAGTCGCTAATCGGCAGCCTGGAAGAAGATGGCCAGGCCAGAAAGGAAAAGGTGGAAGGTACGCACCCGGCTCTCTTGCAGCGGCTCCTCTGGCCGACTGCATGCTACTCTGCATAGGCCAGCATAATTTGATGGTATGGTGGCGCTGCACGGGCAACGTACGGTGCACTATTTTAAAAACTCCTTCATGATCTACCAAATAGTCCATCGCAAACTACTGGTAGATCGCAAACAATGCAATGGGCACCCTGGCCATACTCGCACACACCACTCACACACACACACACTGTACACACACTGCTACAGCACAGCACCACGTGGGTTATCTTCCCGGGCTTCCAAGCTGTCACACTTTTACTACGTCAGCAGGGCCGGCCTTAGGTTTCACAGCGCCCTGAGCGTAACCAGATTTTGGTGCCCCCCCCCCCCCAAATTCATCCTCTTCGCGTTTCAGCGCACCACACACATACACTAATGGGGGGGGGAAGGGGGGGTGCCTCCGTCCATCCTGATTCCTGACATATAGCTATAAGTCCCCCCCCCCCCCAGTATAGGTAGCCAGGCATAGGTGACCCAGTAAAAGTAGCCAGCTGTAGATCCCTCCCAGTATAGGTTAACCAGGTAGGTGCCCCCAGTATAGGTAGCCAGTATACTTTCCCCAGTATAGGTTAGATAGGCATTTGTCCCAGCTATAGGTTAGATAGGTAGGTGCCCCCAGTACAGGTTAGATAGGTAGCTGCCCCCAGTGGATAGGTTAGATAGGTAGGTACCTGCAATATAGGTTAGATAGGTAACTGCCCCCAGTATAGATTAGATAGGTTGCTGCCCCCAGTATAGATTAGATAGGTAGGTGGCCCGCAGTATAGATTAGATAGGTAGCTGCCCCCAGTATAGGTTAGATAGGTAGCTGCCCCCAGTATAGGTTAGATAGGTAGCTGCCCCCAGTATAGATTAGATAGGTAGCTGCCCCCAGTATAGATTAGATAGGTAGCTGCCCCCCAGTATAGATTAGATCGGTAGCTGCCCCCCCCCCCCCCCAGTATAGATTAGATAGGTAGCTGCCCCCAGTATAGTTTAGATAGGTAGGTGACCCCAGTATAGATTAGATAGGTAGCTGCCCCCCCAGTATAGGTTAGATAGGTAGGTGCCCCCAGTATGGATTAGATATGTAGCTGACCCTCCAGTATAGGTTAGATAGGTAGGTGCCCCAGTATAGATTAGATAGGTAGCTGCCCCCCCAGTATAGGTTAGATAGGCAGGTGCCCCCAGTATAGATTAGATAGGTAGCTGCCCCCCCAGTATAGATTAGGTAGGTAGCTGCCCCCCCAGGATAGGTTAGATAGGTAGCTGCCCCCCCCTCCCCAGTATAGGTTAGATAGGTAGCTGCCCCCCCCCCAGTATAGGTTAGATAGGTAGGTGCCCCCAGTATAGATTAGATAGGTAGCTGCCCCCCCAGTATAGGTTAGATAGGTAGGCAGGTGCCCCAGTATAGATTAGATAGGTAGCTGCCCCCCCCCCCCCCCCAGTATTGGTTAGATAGGTAACTGCCCCCCCCCCCCCAGTATTGGTTAGATAGGTAGGTGCCCCCAGTATAGAGTAGGTAGGTAGGTGCCCCCCCCCTCCCCCTCATACTGGAGAGGGAGCCGCGGGGAGGGCAGCCCGACCTCTCCCTCCCTTCCTCTCCGGGCCACCCTTCGTGCTCCCCCCTCCGATGCAGACTGCAGCAGAGCCAGAGAGAACAACTCACCTCCCTGGTTCCGATCGCCGGCGCCTCTCACTTGCCGCTGGTCTCCTCTTCTACATTAGTTACTGATACACACTAAACTTCCTGCTTAACAGGAAGTTTAGTGTGTATCAGTAACTAATGTAGAAGAGGCGACCAGCGGGAAGTGAGAGGCGCCGGCGATCGGAACCAGGGAGGTGAGTTGTTCTCTCTGGCTCTGCTGCATTCTGCATCAGAGGGGGGAGCACGGAGGGTGGCCCGGAGAGGAAGGGAGGGAGAGGTCGGGCTGCCCTCCCCGTGGCTCCCCCTCCATCACGGTGGCTGCACGGGCATCATGTTTGCCCCTTATCACCCCCAGCAGCGGCACCAGGGGGCGGAGCTTCCATGCGGCAGGAGCGCCCCCTGGAAGCCGGCGCCCTGAGCGATCGCACCGGTCGCTCAGGTCAAAGGCCGGCCCTGTACGTCAGCTCCCTCACTGAGCATGTGCGAGATTTGAAGCCTAGCGCGCGCTGCAGGGAGGGATGATCAGAACACAAGACAGTTGGAACTGTCCTGTCACCTCCTTGCCACCACAAACATGGCCGCCGCCAGGAAAACACATTCACCAGCCTATTCTTTTACTACAGGGTGGGTAAGAAAGTGCATTACATACCAGTTTTCATTTAACATTACTAGTGTAACCTAATGACAGTATGGTTGTTTAGGCTGGAGCTCCTCTTTAAGGTCTGTGTAAACAGTAACCAGATGTTCTGCCCCCTCCAACCAGTGTCTGCACTCCTCAAAGGCCATCTTTACTCCAGAATTTCCTATCTCGTAATTGCGTTCAGCAGAGGAAAACTTTTTAGAGAAGAAAGCACAAGGGTGAAGACGTTCTGGTTGGCAAGAATATTGGGAGAGGACAGCTCCCTCACCAACTTCAGAAGCATCTACCTCCACACAAAAGGGCAACTGGATGTCTGGATGAGTCAGAATTGGAGCAGAACAGAAGGCAGTCTTAAAGAGAATCTGTACTCTAACATTTTTACAGCAAAAAGCATACCATTCTATTCATTATGTTCTCCTGGGCCTCTCTGTGCTGTTTCTGCCACTCTCTGCTGCAAACCTGGCTTGTAATTAACAGTTTTAGGCAGTGTTTACAAAAAAACTATCCAGCTTCTGATAGGCTCACATAAGCAGAGTGTGTGAGTCATACAGAGCCTGCAGGGGGCCTGGAGGGGGTGTGTATAGCTTCTACCAATCACAAGCAGCTCTGCACATTCCACACATTCCAGCTTTAGCCCGACTGTGCTGACAGAAGAAAACAGATTAGATCATATAACAGAGATAACACAGCCACTGTGCAATTAGGAAAAGCTGCAGTAAGCCAGAGCACATTAGAACAGGCAAAGGAACTTATAGGATAGAAGAACTAAGGCTGAAAAGTTTGTTACAGAGTCTCTTTAAGGGCAGTAAAGGCATCAAAGGCCTGTGGCTGCCAGTTAGAGTCGAGACGTTCTTAATTAATTTACGGTAGTAGTTAGCAAACAAACCCAGGAGTCGCTGAAGTGCTTTAAGACCCCTGGGCTGAGGCCAATCCAGGACCGCAATCAATTTCCCCTGATCCATGGAAAGGCCTATATCAGAAATTATACCCAAGGAATGGAACCTGAGTGACTTCAAAGAGACACTTCTCTAGTTTAGCATATAAACGGGGTTCGCAAACTTTTGCAAAAGTTTGGTTTGCTTGAACTTTCGCGAACCGCAATACAATTCAATTGGGGGCAAACTTGGAAAACTAGAAAAAATCATGCTGGCCAGAAAAGTGATGGAAAAGATGTTTCAATGGGTCTAACACCTGGAGGGGGGGCATGGCGAAGTGGGATACATGCCAAAAGTCCCGAGGAAAAATCTGGATTTGACGCAAAGCAGCGTTTTATGGGCAGAAATCACATTGAATGCTAAATAGCAGGCCTAAAGTGCTTTAAAACATCTTGCATGTGTATACATCAATCAGGTAGTGTAATTAGTGTACTGCTTCACTCTGACACACCAAACTCACTGTGTAACGCACCGCAAACAGCTGTTTGTGTAGTGACGGCCATGCTGGACTGGTGCGCACCATGACGAGAGTGCAGGTGATGGCGGCTTTCCAGCCCATCTGGTCGCCGGGCTGAGGTAGCTGAATGACAGAACAGTGACTGTCCAGCTGATCAAATTTGGTCTGACCACAATGAAGCAACGACCTTATCTTTGGTGTACCAACCCCCGAGACACTCATATAGCCGGCGGTCATTGCTTCATTGTGATCCGCAAACCCCTTCACCGCGGCAAGGTAATGATCACGAAGGGGAATGTGGCACATGTACATGCCTTTTGTTTTGTTGTTACAGCTGCAGCGCAGCCAGAAAAATTAGGCAGGAATGTACACGCACCAGAAAAATTAGTATAGCGGCCGCTGCTAGCAGCAGCCTTAAAAATTCAGGAATCCACCTGGAGTCCTGGACCCTGTTGGTGGTGGCGGAGAAGGCAGTGAAGTGGCCTGCGGGCAGAGATGCTGTGTGGGGAGCGACTTAGTCTTGGGGCAGGCAGTCAGTCACACGGCGTGCAGGCAGAGATGCTGTGTGTGGGGACTGACTTAGTCTTGGGGCGGGCAGTACCCATCCGGGATCCATGCCTCATTCATTTTGATAAAGGTGAGGTACTGAACACTTTTGTGACTTAGGCGACTTCTCTTCTCAGTGACAATGCCTCCAGCTGTGCTGAAGGTCCTTTCTGACAGGACGCTTGTGGCAGGGCAAGACAGAAGTTGGGTGGCAAATTGGGACAGCTCTGGCCACAGGTCAAGCCTGCACACACAGTAGTCCAAGGGTTCATCATCGCTGCTCACAGTGTCTACATCCACACTTAAAGAGGAACTCCAGTGAAAATAGTGTAATAAAAAAAGTGCTTAATTTTTACAATAATTATGTATAAATGATTTAGTCAGTGTTTGCTCATTGTAAAATCTTTCCTCTCCCCGATTTACATTCTGACATTTATTACATGGTGACATTTTTACTGTGGGCACGTTATGTAACTGCTGCTAGTTGTTTTGGCCGTTGGAGACAGCTGTAAACAGCTATTTCCTGTCTGTAAACCTTGTTACATTGTGGCAAACTGTCAAAAGTACCGCGGTCCTCAGAGCTTCTTGTGGGAGGGGTTTCACCACAATATCAGTCATACAGCGCCCCCTGATGGTCTGTTTGTTAAAAGCAATAGATTTCTCATGTAAAAGAGGGTATCAGCTACTGATTGGGATAAAGTTAAATTCTTGGTTGGAGTTTCTCTTTAAGGCCAGGTAGTCGGCTACCTGCCGGTCCAGGCGTTAGTGGAGGGTGGATCCGGAATGGCTAAGGCGAGGCGTTGTACTAAAGAATGTCCGCATGTCCGACATCACCATGAGATTGCTGGAGCGTCCTGTCCTTGCCTGCGTGGACATGGGAGGAGGATTACTGGCAGTGGCACCTTTGCGTTGTGGTGTGACATTACCCTTAAATGCATTGTAAAGCATAGTTGCCAGCTTGTTCTGCATGTGCTGCATCCATTCTGCCTTCTGGTGCCTTCTGGTGATTTGGTAACATGTCCGCCACTTTGTGCCTATAGGTAGGTAGCTGCCCCCCCCAGTATAGGTTAGATACTAACCTATACTTGAGTTTTTTTATACGGGGGTCCCTCAACAGGCTGGACAGCATGAAAGATGCCATCTGCACAAAGTTGGATCCAGACGTACTATCCATCTCCTCTTGCTCTTCCTCAGTGACGTCATGTAAGTCCTCTTCCTCCCCCCTGCCACGAACAATACCATTTAATAGCACAAGCCCCCTGTGACACCTGCTGTGGTTGTTCTTCTGCCGCCGCCTCTTCCTCCTCCACAGAAACACATTTCTCATCATCCGAGTCTGACTTCTCTTCTTCCCCACATGACTCTTCTTCCTCCCCCTCCCCCCTCTGTGCTGCTGCAGGTGTTGAGGAAACATCTGGTTCTGATGTTAATTGATCCCACAACGCTTCCTGCAGTAACTGATGGTGCCTTCACTGCGACTCACCAGGTTGGTCACCTCCTCAAACGGCTGCATAAGCCTGCATGCATTTCGCATCAGTGTCCAGTTCGGTGGCCAGAACATCCCCATCTCCCCAGATTGTGTCCTTCTACTGTAATTGTAGAGGTACTGGGTGACGGCTTTCTCCTGTTCTAGCAGGCGAGAGAACATGAGCAGGGTGGAATTCCAGCGAGTCGGGCTATCACATATCAAGCGTCTCACCGGCAAGTTGTTTCTCAGCTGAATGTCCGCAAAGCGTGCCATGGCCGTGTAAAACCGCCTGAAATGCCCACACAACTTCCTGACCTGCTTCAGGACGTACGCTAAGCCAGGGTACTTTGACACAAATCTTTGAACGACTAGATTCAGCACATGTACCATGCAGGGTACATGTGTCAGCTTTCCCAAATTCAAAGCGGAAAGGAGATTGCTGCCCTTGTCACACACCAGGTTGCCGATCTCCAGCTGGTGCGGGGTCAGCCACTGATCCACCTTTTTGTTAAGAGCAGCTAGGAGAGCTGGTCCAGTGTGACTCTCCGCTTTGAGGCAAGACATGTCTAAGATGGCGTGACACTGTCGTACCTGGCATGCAGCATAGGCTCTGGGGAGATGGGGCTGTGTAGCTGGAGAGGAGATGGCAGCACCAGTAGAGTTGAACTGCCACTCAGCCAAGGAGGAGGAGGACGACGACAGTGAAGAGGATGTAGTAGGAGGAGAAGGAGAGGTGGCGGCAGGAGGCCTGCCTGCAAGCCGTGGAGGTGTCACAACAAGTTGGTCCGCTACACAGCCACGTACTCCCTGCTTGCCATCGTTCACCAGGTTGACCCAATGGGCTGTGTAAGTAATGTAGCGACCGTGCTTGGCAGACCAGGCATCCGTGGTCAGGTGGACCCTTGACCCAACGCTGTGTGCCAGAGATGACACCTCTTGCCTCTACTTCACGGTACTGTTTAGGTATCGCCTTTTTAGAGAAATAATTGCGGCCTGGTATCTTCCACTGCAGTGTCCCAATGGCCACACATTTACAGAAAGCCTCAGAGTCCACCAGCTTGTATGGTAACAGCTGGCGAGCTAACAGTTCCGCCACGCCAGCTGTCAGACGCCGGGCAAGGGGGTGACTGGCAGAAATTGGCTTCTTCCGCTCAAAGATTTCCTTCATGGACATCTGGCTGCTGTGGGCAGAGGAGCAGGAACCGCTCAAGGGCAGAGGCGGAGTGGAGGAGGGTGGCTGTGAAGGTGCAAGGGAGAAGATGCTGCACCTGAAGGAGGAAGAGGATTAGGTGGCTTTGCTTTTGTGTCCTGCTTTTGCTCAGGTGCTCTTCCCATTGCAGTTTGTGCCTTTTCTCCAGGTGCCTTCGTAAGGCACTTGTCCCTACGTGAGTGTTGGCCTTTCCACGGCTCAATTTTTGTAGACAGAGAGAACAGATGGCTTTGCCCCGATCTGAGGCAGACACATAAAAAAATGTCCACACCGCTAAGCCACCCTGGGGTGTGGGCACTATGGTGGTCTCAGCAGCTGATGTTGAAGGGCATGTTGGCTGGCTGGCCATAGGTGGCGATACATGGCGCCGGACACTGCCACCAGCTGTTTCTGAGGGCGAGCTCCCCCTGCTTCTTTCAGGAACTGGTCTCCTACTCCTCTCTGACTCCCCCTCTGAACTGTCCCCCTGTTCATCTCCTCTATTGGGAACATACGTGGGATCCGGATCATCATAATCATCAGACAACTCATCATCAGACAACTCCAAAAATGCACCTGTCAAATATCTGATCGATATCTGCTTAAAATGATTATTAACTACCTTAAAGGGCCAGCCTTAAGGTCGTCATAATCAAGATTAGTCAGTAGTGGGTACGTTGCTCACTATAAACAGAATATTTATAGGTTAACAGGTTTACCTCTGAAAAAAATATGCAACACTCAGCTGATGAATTTTATAAAATTATATTGTTAGGAAAAATAGATAAAGCATATATATACAGGAATATACATATCTCCAGTTGTTATCCATCATCCAAAAATACATTTTAAAAGTTCCTTTAGTGAAACAAATACATTTCAATATAGCAAATCTTCTTTTGTAGCTTTTATCCTTCATCGATAATTGTTGTCTCAAGATTGTACAGTGTATAGTACACACAATATAGCTTTATCCTTAAAAAATGATATACTGTATATAGTTATATTCTTGTATAAAGAACTTAAAGTAGATATATCTTATTCAATCAAGCTTGGTAATTGTCCCTGAGCTTGCGATTGCATTTTAATAGTAATGCTTACTGATTGTATATGAAGTATAGCATAAAAAAAATTATCTAAAAAAAACTTAAAAAACTGCTGAAGTTTAAAGATGACAAGTTTTTAACGTTTATATAAACTAATTGTCAATGAATTCACCAAGAATAATGCATATTACCTCTCTGATGTGGCTTTCAGAATCACGTCTATGAGATGGCAGGTTTTCGGGCCTAAGATGCTTTCAGTCAGCAAAGATATCAGGCAATGATAAAATATACAGTCTGAAAACTCGCTTTTATAGAGACTTTCTCTCCCGAAATAATATATGGGGACTTCCAAACTATTTTTAAATTAGTACATTATGACTTAATTGATGTTCTTTTTATAGCATTTCTAAAAATGTACATGACTTCACTTTTATATTTAGATGGGGATCTCTAGATGCCCCCTGTGGTCACAGGTGATAATGGCCTGCACAAGGCTTCTGGCCTAATAATAAAACAACTGTTTTAATACAATCTGAAATAAAATGTATATTATTGATCAGCTTATTAGATATGTGTGAACACTATGTGATTAACATTTAGCGTATAAAGCAGGCTTTAGTTTCAGCAGGGTATATCTTGACCTTAATGGTTAAGCTTACTAACACAACAAATACTGCAAATTTCTTCAATACTATCTCATTTTTAACCTTGTAGGAATAGACAGCTCACTTCCAAAAATAATACTGAAAATTACAACAATCTGATTCTGATCATACTCACAAATCTTGAAATTCACTGAAATAATTAGCAAATCATTTAAACATTTGTAAACGATCTGAGCAAGGTGGAGATAATTTCTCTGCATTAATATGAGATTCTGACACACCAACAGCAGGTACTTCATCCTCCTCCTCCTCACACGTAACGGTATATCACACTGCGTGGACTCACGTAGGTAGGTGGGTTCACTGAACACAGCAGCTAGGTATATGCAGTGATGAGGTGGGTTCACTCAACACAAAAGGTAGGTATATGCAGTGATGAGGTGGGTTCACTCAACACAAAAGGTACGTATATGCAGTGAGGTGGGTTCGCTCAACACAAAAGGTAGGTATATGCAGTGAGGTGGGTTCACTCAACACAAAAGTTAGGCATATGGAGTGATGAGGTGGGTTCACTCAACACAACAGCTAGGTAAATGCAGTGATGAGGTGGGTTCACTCAACACAAAACGTGGGTATATGCAGTGATGAGGGGGGTTCACTCAACACAACAGGTAGGTATATGCAGTGATAAGGTGGGTTCACTCAACACAAAAGGTAGGTATATGCAGTGATGAGGTGCGTTCACTGAACAGAACAGATAGGTATATGCTGTAATGAGGTGGGTTCACTTAACACAAAAAGGTAGGTATATGCAGTGATGAGGTGGGTTCACTCAACACAAAAGGTAGGTTTATGCAGTGATGAGGTGGGTTCACTCAACACAACAGCTAGGTATATGCAGTGATGAGGTGGGTTCACTCAACGCAACGGGTAGATATATGCAGTGATGAGGTGGGTTCACTCAACACAAAAGGTAGGTATATGCAGTGATGAGGTGGGTTCACTCAACACAAAAGGTATGTATATGCAGTGAGGTGGGTTCACTCAACACAAAAGGTAGGTGTAACGATTGGTCATGCAGATCGTGGTCGTGACTGGAACTAGACTGGCAGATCCACGATCTCTGCATGGCAATCGTTTTGGTTTAACAAACTGGAAGATCACAATAGAAATACTGATGTCTGCACAACAGAGTAGAATATAAATGTGTTTTATTACAATAATGCAAGTGTACAAATGCAGATCACCATACACATACAATATACAATCAAACAACGTGTGGTGCACCACAAATACCAGAACCCTGACTATCTATCTATCTATACAAATATATACAGCAACCCACACAATATGAGAATATATACAATAATACAATATATACAGACACGTCTCAACACAATCAGCACACAGAAGAATCGTCAGACTAGCAAGGATCAAATACCAGGAAATCAGAATGGATCAGAAGTACAGAATCAGAAGACAAGAGATTAGTCGAACAAGCAGGAGTCAAAATACCAGGAGCTCAGGATACAGGACAGATGGCCAGAGTCACAACACTGCAGGAACAAGACACAATGACCTAGCAATGTGCTGCTAGGAAGTCCGGCCTTAAATATGCAGCACATTGCTCAGGTGACTGACCAGAGTCTTTCACAGTTCCATCTGCTGGTGAGCCGAGGAATTGCACTGCTCCCAGCAATATGAGCGCCACCTGCTGGTAGACAGCTGAAGTCCACCTCAAGTTCCTAGTGCTGCCACCAGCAGGATGACACAGATCATTACAGTAGGTATATGCAGTGATGAGGTGGGTTCACTTAACACAAAAGGTAGGTATATGCAGTGAGGTGGGTTCACTCAACACAACAGGTAGGTATATGCAGTAATGGTTATTACAATGTGCAGCTGCCTACCACACACACAGGTAGTCACTGAATGTGCTGGGCCGGGCAGTGGCACACACACAGTATGAGTTATCAAGGCTGTCTATAATGCAACAGCAACACAAGTGTCAGTGGGACACACAGAAAAAAGAAATAAATCATAAGAACAAGATTAGCTCTCAAAAGAGCTGTTGTGGGGTGCTATTATAGCAATAAGAATCAGCCAGGAGAAAGCTAACAAGCCAAGAGCCTAACTCAGTGGTTACCAAATTTGTTTGTGTGAGGTCACTCTTGAAGGCTTTGGAATTTTTTCAAGGCACCCGTCAGCAAAAACAACTACCAAAATAACGTTATGACCCTTATCAGGCGACGCCCCGCTCCAAGTAGCTAGTGATGCTCATTAGGCACCGCAATCCCTCTTGTTCAACTTCAACCATGGTTGCCGGGACTAAAGGTTAACTAACAGGTAATGCAGCCACATTGTATATCAATGTGCGGTTGCATTACCTGATGGTATTGCATAAAAGATGGGGATGCTTCCCGAGGCACCCCTGAAAGGTGCTCGAGGCGCACCAGGGTGCCGCGGCACCCATTCTGAGAACCCCTGGCCTAACTAATCTTTCCCTAGGAGAAACAGTCTGCAGCAGCTTGCCCTTCTCTCACTATAGCAGGCACACGAGTGAGAGTAATGGCCGGCGCTTCCTGCCTTATATAAGGGGGGAAGTGGCTCCAGGAGTGAGTGTAGCCTGATTGGCTACAATGTGCCTGCTGACTGTGATATAGAGGGTCAAAGTTGACCCTAATGGATCATTATGGGGGCGAAGCCTTTATTCAGATTCTCTTTTATATAATCCTTCATGGCCTGTTTTTCTGGACTAGAGAGATTGTACAAGTGTCCGCCTGGAGGCATAGTACCGGGTAACAAGTCAATAGGGCAGTCATAGGGTCTGTGAGGAGGTAATTTGTCAGCAGACAGAGGAGAAAACTTCAAAAAAACTTGTTATAGTCCAGAGGCAGTTTGTCAGATTTCACAACAATGTTATGCACAGGGAGAAATTTTAAACCATTTTTTGCACAACAAGAAGACCAATTCGTAAGTTATCCTGAACACCAATCAATTTGGGAATTATGCAAGGCAGTCCCAGAACCAGAGTACTAGAAGGCATTTTGAGCAAATAAAATTGCAGACTTTCAAAATGCAGAGCCCCAACCTGCAAAGAAATCTCGGGTGTAATGGTAATGGGTTGATTGTCCTGTAGAGGAGAATCATCAATTGCAGTAACATACATTTTGTTTTGCAAAGACAAGGCAGGAATACCCAACCTTTGGGCAAAAGAAATATCAATAAAATTGCCTGCTGCCCCAGAATGCCCCAACTGTTCATGAAATTGCTAAAACTTGCCCGAGACCCAGAAAATTTCTCGGGAAGGGGCATTTTAGGCTCCATGGTATGGGAGCAGGAGGAGGCGCTCGTTAAGAGGTACAGCTGGCTCAGCATGTGACGCATTAACCAGCTGCGTAAGCTGTTCCTGCTGAGCAGCCACTGTCTGATTGAGCTGATTTACAGCCCCTGTAAGGAGCTAAACCTGTCGCTGTAACTCCTCCATACAATTATTATATTTTTTTTGTGTGTGGCTCGTGATAATATTACGCTGGATTACGTGACACACGATGCGGTAAATCTGTATCAGGCCTGGGTCATGCACAGTAAGGCAGATGTCTGTAAGTACAGAAGGGCAGAGACGGAGACAAGGTCGAGAACTAGCAAGGGTCATACACAGGAGATCAGATGACTGAAAGTACAAGGGCTGAAGCAGAAATTAGGTCAAGGAGAAGCAATAGGTCATACACAGTAATTCAGAAAAATAACAAACGGCTCAACTAACGGATAAATATATATTCGCAGAACTGCATATATATTTAATAAGAAACTAGCTAAAGCACAAGTAATAACAATTAGCAAGACCCGCAACCACCTGATCGCTATCACGGGTGAGGACACACTGCAGCCTTAAATACATACAGGAAGGGAAGGATCAATGGCCAGCCCTCAGGAAAACCAGCCAATAACAGTAATGAACAGAGAGCCGCTGACCAATAATTCCCATAGCCAGGAAGTGCTAGCTGACAGCGTGTCAGCTGACACTAATCTCTCAGAGGACGTCTCAGATCATAAAAGCTTCTCTGAGTCGCGCGCTTCCGGCTGGGGAGAGTGGAGGAACATGCAGGATCAGCCACCACCGCAGGGGAGCCGGGGATGCCGCTGGAAGCATTTCTCTGCAGAGCTCTGGAGCTGGCTGCAGCTTTGCCGGAGCTGCTGGCAGGTAAGATCATTACAGACGCCTTAGAGGGGATCTAATTAACATGCATAAATACATCAGAGGGCAATATAAAAGCTTGGCAGATGAGCTTTTTGTCCCTAGGCTTTCACAAAGGACTAGAGGACATGATCTGCGCATGGAGGAAAAATATTTTAGACATTTATTTAGGAAAGGGTTCTTTAGAGTAAGAGTGATTAAGATCTGGAATGCATTGCCACAGGAAGTCGTTATGGCAAATTCTATGTCTGCATTTAAAGGGGGCTTAGATGCTTTCCTTGCATTGAAAGACATCCATGCTATAATTACTAGGTCAGTGATGGCTAACCTTGGCACTCCAGCTGTGGTGAAACTACAAGTCCCTTGAGGCATTGCAATACTCTGACAGCTTTAAGTATAACTCGGGGATGCAGAGGCATGATGGGATTTGTAGTTTTGTCACAGCTGGATTGCCAAGGTTAGCCATCACTGTAATAGGTAATGCCCAGTGGTGTTGATCCAGGGATTTTATCTGATTGTCATCTGGAGTCAGGAAGGAATGTTTTCCCTTTTTGAGCTAATTGGACCATGCCTTGCAAGGGTTTTCCCGGCTTCCTCTGGATAAACAGGGATATGTGAGGGAGCAGGCTGGTGTTGTTCTTTATTTTCTGGTTGAACTCGATGGACATATGTCTTTCTTCAACCAAAATAACTATGTACCTGGCCTGGACAGCGTCTTGTGGAGTTTGTATAAAGCTAGCAAAAAAAGGAGGATTGGCTCTTGGGTGCATAAGAAACTACAAAACAATCTTTATTATTTTCCTACATGTGTTGACATACAAATAAATATATAAATACATAGTGACTAGAATCCCCCTTAAAAACAGTAAGTAATCCCACTGGGCAAAATATTAGGGATAGTGAGGCTGCAGTCCTCACACTACCTAACAAAAAAAGAGAAAGTCCACTCCACAATATAGATCCACAGACGATGATGTATAGAGAATGGACAGAAGGTAGCTAATACAAGGCCATTTATAGGATGGAAGCTGGGCCGTGATAGATCCAACCACAAAGTAGTGAAGACTGGTTGCTAGGGCACATGACAGACACCCACATCATAAAGGGGTGTATTCTGGTTCATATGTCATGACATATAGCAAACAAGCAGAGGCACACATCAGGCATTCCAGCATAAGCATGCAAGTCCATGAGCCCAAAATTGATGATGTATGGCAGACAGATGAAAAAAGCCACAAAACATCCGTGTGTGCTGACACAGGTGATGCTCTCACAGTCCCCCAATAGCAGGGACACAGGACCTTAAAGAGAACCCGAGGTGGCATTGTATTACGTTAGTGGGGCACAGAGGCTGGTTGGTCACACTAACACCAGCCTCTGTTGCCCCATCGTGTGTCTCAAAGACCCCCCTGCTCGCCGCTATACCCCCGTAGTGGTGGCGACACGCAGCGTGTCGCCAGCACAATGTTTACTCTAGCGCTGTCTGTCAGCGCCGCTCCGCCGCCTCCTCCGCATCGCCGCTACCCGCCCTCGTCCCTTCCCTCCCGCTGATTGGAGGGAAGGGAAGAGGGCGGGTAGCGGCGATGCGGAGGAGGTGGGGGAGCGGCGCTGACAGACAGCGCTAGAGTAAACATTGTGCTGGCGACGCGCTCCGTGTCGCCAGCACTGCGGGGAGTATAGCGGCGAGCAGGGGGGTCTTTGAGACACACGATGGGGCAACAGAGGCTGGTGTTAGTGTGACCAACCAGCCTCTGTGCCCCACTAACGTAATACAATGCCACCTCGGGTTCTCTTTAAGCATGGATATGGAAGCATAATATAGCAAAGCCAGAGCCCGATAAAGTTCATGCCAGAAGCAAAGTTCAGCAAGCAGCAGATGGCAAGCAGGCCACAAAAAGCTTCATAGTTACCATCCTATTGTAAATGAAGTGGGTCCAATTGCTGAAGCGTGGATGTGGAGTGGCTCACTTTGTATATGCCCAGGGGATGATGGCTGCCAGAACGCCTTACATGTTTCGCCGCACTAGCGCCCTTTTCAAAGGCAGGCAGCAAGTAAACACATCACCTCTGAACGCCAACATGGCGTTTTTGAAAGCCGCCGCGGTTGCGCACGCCCCACCCACCTCCGCCCAGATCGGACCTCACGTCCGTAGGGCACGTGGGCGGCGACCGCGCTCCTGCGTCCCCCAACAGGAAGCGACTCATCGCATTCCCGTGAGGCTGAATAGCGGGTCGCCGAGCACAGCCTAGAGGCGGGTGGAAGCAAAGGGAGCGGCGGGCACAAACTCCTGGCGGCGATCTGGGGAAATTTGTAACTTTATTAATAAAGAAACAAACAAAATCAAGACAAAAATAATACGATAATGTTACTTAAAGTAAAAAAAAAAAAGAAAGAAAAAAAAAAGGGGGACACAACCATGAGGACAGGAAAAATAAGTCCAGAGTGGTGTGGCCCGAAAAAACATAAATATTAACATATAAAAATGGGTTACATCCATGGGAGACACCAAGGGTGGCATGGCAGCGCCTGTTTAGCACCATTTGGCACAAAGGCGCATCAGATGGAAAAGAAGCCATAATCCACCCAAGGTGGCCCCCATGGAGCCAATCAGGCAAAGAACCCAAAATTTGAATTAAACCAGATTACATTCAAAGTAAAGGGGAAAGACACATATCAATAAATAATAAACCTTGGTGCTATATTTTAAATGCACAAAAAGCATGCACAAACATATGAGTGCGTGCACATGTGCACCAAAACACCAAGTTACGTCTAGGCCGCAAAAGGTTGCCACATCTAGTGAGAAGACATCAGACAAAAGGCGAGGTCAACAAAAGGCCCCAACCATGAGGGGAGACCAAAGTGGAAAGAAGAAATGCGGAGCAGCGGAACATGCCAGCAGGCTAACCTGGCAAAAATACTCGATAGTTGATACTATCGTTCAAACCTCCAGATTCTGTTGCTTTTAGTTCAAAAATCCATTTAGACTCCAGTTGGAGTAGTTTTCTGTCAAAGTCACCACCTCTGGGATGTAGATGAACCCGATCTAGGCCAATGAATCTAACAAAACTGGAATTACCTCTGTGTTCAAGACATATATGTCTGGCAATTGGAGATTTGAAATTGCAAGTAGCGATGTCACTGATATGGTCCTTAATTCTATCTTTGAATGCACGTGCCGTTTTACCAACGTAAAAACATCCACATCTGCAGTATAATAAGTAAATGACTCCTATCGTGTTGCAATTGACAAAATGTCGCAACCACCATCTATGGCCATTCGGTAACATCACTGATCTGCCTACCTCCAAATGGCGACAATATACACATCCTCCACACGTGTATGTCCCAGTGACCGTGCAATGTTTACGGGGTCCCATTTTACCCCAAAAGTGGCTGGAAGTAAGCATATATCTCAGGGTTTGACTACGTCTATAGGTTACCTGCGGGGTGGGAGTTACAAAATCTTTTAGAGTCCTATCATTTGACAGAACGTGCCAGTGTCGATGGAGTATGCGTTCCACTTCCTTCCTCTAATTATTAAAGCGAGTGATAAGACGTGTTATATTTAGAATTCCAACTTCCCTGTTCTTTTTCTTGAGCAGATCCGTACGATTCGTCGCTTTGGCCCGTTTATAGGCTTTCTTGAGCCATCGATCTTTATATCCCCTTTCTCTGAAACGGGAGCGAAGCAGTTTCGTCTCCCTTTCAAAAACGGGATCTTCTGTGCAATTCCGTCGTACTCTGAGATATTGACATGTGCCCCGTCTCTGGCCAACCTGTACCTGGGGGATTGGGAGCGGCACCTCTTCGGGGAGGATTCCCTGGTCGAGTACCTGTGCCACATTGTGTCGTGGCACAGGTACATTGACGACGTGGTCCTGTTCTGGACGGGTGGCAGATCCCTACTTGATGAATTTATACTAATTCTCAATCAAAATGATTGGAATCTGAAGTTTACCATGGACTGCGATCAGCAGTCGATTTCCTTTTTGGATATCAGAATTGACGCCAGTGCCGATGGACATGTGTCCACTCGACTATTTCGGAAGCCCACAGCATCTAACGCATATCTACATGCAGATAGTGCTCATCCAGAACACACAATACGAGGAATACCAACTGGTCAATATCTCAGAGTACGACGGAATTGCACAGAAGATCCCGTTTTTGAAAGGGAGGCGAAACTGCTTCGCTCCCGTTTCAGAGAAAGGGGATATAAAGATCGATGGCTCAAGAAAGCCTATAAATGGGCCAAAGCGACGAATCGTACGGATCTGCTCAAGAAAAAGAACAGGGACGTTGGAATTCTAAATATAACACGTCTTATCACTCGCCTTAAAGGGACTCCGAGCAGTGCAAAAACTATGGAAAGATGCATATCATTTTAAAGCTCTCTTTCTCCTCTTTCCAATGATATATAAATTGACACCCTACGCCTTTTAGTTTTTGCTATTTTCGCGATTGAAATTGCAGCGGCTGCGATTTCGATCACGAAAATAGAGAAAACTAAAAGGCGTAGGGCGACGATTTAGGTGTCGCCAGAAAGAGGAGAAAGAGAGCTTTAAAATGATATCCATCTTTCCATAGTTACATTGGGCGACTTTTTCTGCTGTATGGAGCTGCTGACTTTGAGAAAAAGTCGCCCTGTGTAATACAATGTAACTATGGAAAGATGGATATCATTTGAAAGCTCTCTTTCTCCTCTTTCTGGCGACCCCTAAATCGCCGCCCTACACCTTTTAATTTTCTCTATTTTTGCGTCCGAAATCGCGGCAGCTGCAATTTCAATCGCGAAAATAGCAAAAACTAAAAGGCGTAGGGCGGTGATTTATATATCATTGGAAAGAGGAGAAAGAGAGCTTTAAAATGATATGCATCTTTCCATAGTTTTTGCACTGCTCGGAGTCCCTTTAATAATCAGAGGAAGGAAGTGGAACGCATACTCCATTGACACTGGCACGTTCTGTCAAATGATAGGACTCTAAAAGATTTTGTAACTCCCACCCCGCAGGTAACCTATAGACGTAGTCAAACCCTGAGAGATATGCTTACTTCCAGCCACTTTTGGGGTAAAATGGGACCCCGTAAACATTGCACGGTCACTGGGACATACACGTGTGGAGGATGTGTATATTGTCGCCATTTGGAGGTAGGCAGATCAGTGATGTTACCGAATGGCCATAGATGGTGGTTGCGACATTTTGTCAATTGCAACACGATAGGAGTCATTTACTTATTATACTGCAGATGTGGATGTTTTTACGTTGGTAAAACGGCATGTGCATTCAAAGATAGAATTAAGGACCATATCAGTGACATCGCTACTTGCAATTTCAAATCTCCAATTGCCAGACATATACATCTTGAACACAGAGGTAATTCCAGTTTTGTTAGATTCATTGGCCTAGATCGGGTTCATCTACATCCCAGAGGTGGTGACTTTGACAGAAAACTACTCCAACTGGAGTCTAAATGGATTTTTGAACTAAAAGCAACAGAATCTGGAGGTTTGAACGATAGTATCAACTATCGAGTATTTTTGCCAGGTTAGCCTGCTGGCATGTTCCGCTGCTCCGCATTCCTTCTTTCCACTTTGGTCTCCCCTCATGGTTGGGGCCTTTTGTTGACCTCGCCTTTTGTCTGATGTCTTCTCACTAGATGTGGCAACCTTTTGCGGCCTAGATGTAACTTGGTGTTTTGGTGCACATGTGCACGCACTCATATGTTTGTGCATGCTTTTTGTGCATTTAAAATATAGCACCAAGGTTTATTATTTATTGATATGTGTCTTTCCCCTTTACTTTGAATGTAATCTGGTTTAATTCAAATTTTGGGTTCTTTGCCTGATTGGCTCCATGGGGGCCACCTTGGGTGGATTATGGCTTCTTTTCCATCTGATGCGCCTTTGTGCCAAATGGTGCTAAACAGGCGCTGCCATGCCACCCTTGGTGTCTCCCATGGATGTAACCCATTTTTATATGTTAATATTTATGTTTTTTCGGGCCACACCACTCTGGACTTATTTTTCGGTCCTCATGGTTGTGTCCCCTTTTTTTTTCTTTCTTTTTTTCTTTTCTTTTTTACTTTAAGTAACATTATCGTATTATTTTTGTCTTGATTTTGTTTGTTTCTTTATTAATAAAGTTACAAATTTCCCCAGATCGCCGCCAGGAGTTTGTGCCCGCCCCTCCCTTTGCTTCCGCCCGCCTCTAGGCTGTGCTCGGCGTCCCGCTATTCAGCCTCACGGGAATGCGATGAGTCGCTTCCTGTTGGGGGACGCAGGAGCACATTTGCGCTCCAGCGGGTCGCTGCCCACGTGCCCTACGGACGTGAGGTCCGATCTGGGCGGAGGTGGGCGGGGCGTGCGCAACCGCGACGGCTTTAAAAAACGCCATGTTGGCGTTCAGAGGTGATGTGTTTACTTGCTGCCTGCCTTTGAAAAGGCCGCTAGTGCGGCGAAACATGTAAGGCGTTCTGGCAGCCATCATCCCCTGGGCATATACAAAGTGAGCCACTCCACATCCACGCTTCAGCAATTGGACCCACTTCATTTACAATAGGATGGTAACTATGAAGCTTTTTGTGGCCTGCTTGCCATCTGCTGCTTGCTGAACTTTGCTTCTGGCATGAACTTTATCGGGCTCTGGCTTTGCTATATTATGTTTCCATATCCATGCTTAAAGGAATACTATCGATGTATGCATTTATTTTTAAATGCTGTATGTTGTAGCACACATTAGGGCAAGTACTAGGAGCCATTTGATTCCTCACACAGCTGTTCCTCTCAGCTGTAAAATCCTCCGTCAGTTTTGGCGTCAGTGTTGGATACAAATGTATCTAATACTGAGGGCTCCCAGAGGGCTAGACCATGTCTCTGCAAAGGGGAGATGCTATCAACTCCTCAGTTTATAGTTTAATTATCACCTTGCTGAAAGAATCTTGTTGATATGGTGGTAAGGGGTTAAAGATTCTAGCAATGTGTGTTTATTATCTTTGCTTCTCTTGACTGATAAAGATACTAATAATGCTAATTGTAGACAGTGGTCTGCCCCTCTCAGCAGCTTGTAAAGTGGATGCAGCCTGGAGTGAATCGCCTCAAGCAGGCAGCCAGTCTGAGTGTAAACACAGACTCATGGTATAGCTAGTTATATTCCAGCAATATTCCAGCTCATTTAGTTACCTGTTACCACCTCAGATCAGCCTATTTCTCCTCATGTCTGCTGCATGCTGTGAGTGACACAGTGACATATATTTGTGAGCTGTGTGACAGAGTAACCAAGCAGCTCAGGGTGACCCAAACTACTATGAGCTGTGTGAGAAATGAATTTTTAAGCAGGGATAGTGAGAGAGAGACCTGGGTGAATAAATAAAGTGCCCCTAGCACTAGTGGTAATTTGTACACTAATATAGAGTATTAAAAAAAAAGTCGTTTCAATCGATAGTACTCCTTTAAGGTCCTGTGTCCCTGCGATCTGGGGACTGTGAGAGCATCACCTGTGTCAGCACACACGGATGTTTTGTGGCTTTTTTCATCTGTCTTCCATACGTCAACAATTTTGGGCTCATGGACTTGCATGCTTATGCTGGAATGCCTGATGTGTGCCTCTGCTTGTTTGCTATATGTCATGACATATGAACCAGAATACACCCCTTTATGATGTGGGTGTCTGTCATGTGCCCTAGCAACCAGCCTTCACTTCTTTGTGGTTGGATCTATCACGGCCCAGCTTCCATCCTATAAATGGCCTTGTATTAGCTACCTTCTGTCCATTCTCTATACATCATCGTCTGTGGATCTATATTGTGGAGTGGACTTTCTCTTTTTTTGTTAGGTAGTGTGAGGACTGCAGCCTCACTATCCCTAATATTTTGCCCAGTGGGATTACTTACTGTTTTTAAGGGGGATTCTAGTCACTATGTATTTATATATTTATTTGTATGTCAACACATGTAGGAAAATAATAAAGATTGTTTTGTAGTTTCTTATGCACCCAAGAGCCAATCCTCCTTTTTTTTGCTAGCTTTATATATTTATTTGTTGGCATGATGCATAAGAAAATAATTATGAGAGTAATATTATTATAATATTCAACCCTTATCTCATTTGACCATACTCCACACTAAATAGAGATATTACATTTTGTGGAGTTTGTATGCTCTCCTCTTGTCACACTGTCTGACTACACTGTCAGGTCACCTGGCTCCCTTTATCAAAACTACCACTATTTTAAAATTAGGGGTTTCAGATTATGACTGGGATGTTGGCCAAACCGATATTCATTTCATAAGACTAGACCATATACAAGATGATACCAATCACAATAAACTTTAATAGGGACTTTTTCCTTTGACAATTAATAACCCCCCCCCCCCCCCAAAAAAAAAAAATGATAGGGAGAGAGCTGCCTTCTAATCACTAACAGTAAAAATAACAACAAGGTCTTAAATACAATGATTACTGGGACCAACAATGGGTATGCATAGGTGTAGCAGGGTAAATAAGAAATTGTCTATGATTAGGCTGCCAGAGAAACACACAATAATGTTACGCAAATTACACTACAAGGAATTCCAAAACCTCCAAACAATAATACAAGTAAAGTGCAGTGCTCACCCTAGGGTCCAACTAACTCAGAGTGTCCCATAGCACCTATTACCCCGTACCTCACGAGTATCAAGAACACCCGTCTCTTTGTCAGAGGTAGTTTAAATCATGATTCCAGGTACCTACTCCTACTCCACAGCCCTTGCATGGCTATGGGGTGGGTACAAGAATCATCCGACTCCAGCTCCAACTCTGACTCCTCAGTTTATGAAACCACCGACTTAAACTCCAGGTACCCAAAAATTGCTCCGACTCCTTGACTCCAACTCTGACTCTGTTTAAGTGATGGAGAAGAATGAAATGAGATACTTGAAGAATTTCCTACCAATCCCTAAAAAAAAAAAAAGGGAAATTTAATGCTTTGGGGAGGATTGCCTGAGTTGATTCAACTTTGCTTTTCTAAAGTTCTTAGTTTTAGTCGTCCCGCTGCTCCACAACCTATCAGTCACCAGATTAAGTGTGATTATGTTGTGATCACTATTTCCCAAATGTTCTTGAACCTGTACATTTGATACATTAACTGGTCTATTTGAAATGATCAAATCCAGTAGTGCATTCCCTCTAGTTGGTTCAGTTACCATTTGAGTCAGGTAACTGTCCTCTGGCGTTGCCAGAAATCTGCCGCTTTTACCAGAATGGGTTGCCTCAATATCCCAGTCAACGTCTCGATAGTTGAAGTCACCCATAACTATGACCTTATTTTTATTTGCAGCTTTTTCAATTTGCTGTAGAAATTGCAGTTCTGCAGCTTCATGAATATGAGGCAGCCTGTAGCACACCCCAATAAGCAATTGGCAACATTTATTTACACCATGAATATTTACCCAAACAGACTCCACATCTTCACAATCTTCATCCATCGCATCATTCATGGCAGCTGTAAAAGCGTTTTTAACAAAGACAAATCCATCCACCTTTTCTCCCTGCTCTATCTTTCGTAAACACATTGTATCCCTCTAAATTCGCTATCCAGTCATGGCTTTCATCCATCCATAGTTACATAGTAACTCTGTCTCTGCTATTCCCACAATGTCATAGCCTTTGTCAATCAGAATGAACTCTAGTTCATCAATTTTATTCGCAAGGCTCCTAGCATTGGTTACCATGCACTTTATATTTTTTACCACCACATTTTCCAATTTTGTTAACATTTAATGGGCTACTTTAAATTTTACCAACCTCCTTACTCTTTACACTGTCCCCCCCTCCCCCCCCCCCCCCCACACACACACACACTGTTAGGCTCCCACTGTCTTTTTACCTTATCTTGTTCACATATTGAGACTTTACCCCCAGATCCTAGTGCAATTGTAACTTAATGGTTATACAAAAGGACATCTTGTAGAAGGCCTAGACCGACCAGTTGAGTATTTTTTCCACAAATAAGAGATACAACCCGGTGACAAATACAGCACAAATCATAAACATCTGTGAACCAAACAAACAATAACTAGAAATGTCAACTCCGCTGGGTCATGGAGGTAGATAGAGATACTGAACGCTCAGCCCAGTATGTCTTGCAGCAGAACACTGGAAAATACAAAGCGGGTGAATGGGGAGATGGGTGGGAAGAAAAGAAAAGAAAAAGGGGATTGGAGGTGATCCTAATGCTGCTGGTACTCAGTATTGAAGATTGAGGGTAGATCGAAAGCCAATTTTGGACTTTTTTAGTAAAGGCCACTGCATTGCTGGCTCTGGGGGCTAATAGTTTTTCAGCATGCAGATGAACATCAACTCTAGAGAGGATGGAGTGAACCTTGGGTATATACGTAGATTTCCGGCATAAGGTGATTTCTCGTCTTGTTGCTATCAACACATGTGAGATTAGGAGTCTGTCAGGCCACGGTATGAGGTGAGAATTAGGGTGCAGAATGGCTAGACCTGGATGAAGTGGGCCCATTGCGAAAGGCAGGGAGTTAAGCATTCTTTGCACATTTACCCACAGTGGTCTGATGTTGGGACAAAACCATAGGGTATGTGGGAGCGTACCATTATCACCACAGCTCATCCAGCAGAGAGGTCTCTCTGAAATCGAGGCAGTTTTGTTGGGGTGAGATACCATTGCCAAACAATTTTGAGATGGTTTTTCCAGTGAGATACGCAATGAGAGAACTTCCTGATCTCTTTAGCTGCTCTGTCCCAATCTGCTTTTAGGGTATGTGTTTGGAAAGCCCTATCTCAAGAACTATATTGCCAGTATGGACTTGAAGAAGATTGGGAGCATATATACTTGTAGAGTTGGGACAATCTTATTATATGTGCTTTTGGGGACACCAGGGAATTTGCTCCGTCAGAAGGTAAGTATACAGGGATCACCTGTTCCTTGGTGAGTAGATGTCTGATTTATAAATACTTATATAAGTCACTCTTGTGTATACCAAAGGAGTGTTGTAGGTCTAGGAAGAGTCTTAGTATACCATTGGAGAAGAGGTCTTGGACAAAGCAGATTACCAGGGATTCCCTATTCCTCACATCTAGATCAAGTATGTTTAGGGATAGTGACTTACCACACACTGAGACCTGGGGTCAATTTCCAGCCATGGTGAGTTGGCTTTTGACATGCTACAACATGCTACAAATCCTTAAGCACGCTACTTTTTCTCTTGGATTGATCATAATGGTTCAATTCCTAGCCCAGCCTGTGTTCAATTCCCAGCCATTGTATGTAAGCTGGCTTTTGGAATTCTACAATTCCCTGGAAGATGAGACCCTCCTCCCTGGAGGAGGAGGAGGAGGAGGAGGAGAGAGATGAGGTATTGGGTGAAAAAACACAAGGGGTCCGGGAGCCCAATTTAAGGCAAGTACGTTAATGGGTATGGGAAGATTACGTAAAATAACAAATGTTATACTCACAAGAGTAGGTTGCTGAATGAGGCAACCACTCGTTCATGCATGTGGGGAAGTACCGTCCCCACTCGGTCTCTGTTCCTGGTCGCTGCTCCAAAGAATTAGATTTATCAGAATACTCCGATATTGATCTACCCCTAGGGTAAGGGGTTATTGGTAGATTATGGAAAAGGTAGGAGGCGCCCGGTAACATGAAAGTAATATATTCACTCTATATAGTAGATACAACATTTAGTGATAAATGGTGTGATCCTACCTTCTAGATGTCCCCTTTCGGGAAGTATACAAACTGGGGTTTTTGCTTTTGTAAACGATTTTATTTTGCACAAGACAACGCGTTTCACGGTAAAAAACGCTTCCTCAGGTCAATAGCAGTGCCTTAAAAAGTCATAAAAAACAGCGCTCAGATACAAACAGTTCAAATTTTAAATTATAAAAACAACGACAATTTATCATGCATCAAACAAAATAAATAGTGCCTATGTCAATATGGGGCCATATGGATCTATGCAATATAGGGCGTAATAAACTATAACAGTCTGGGAAGATGATGAGTACTGTACTTTGTTTGGACAGTACTACCTAAGAGGGGGCAGAGTAGGCTTGCCTGTCTAGATATGGTCCACTTAGAATTAATATAAAATTATAATAAAAATGACATTTCCTCTATCCTCTATATTCCATATACTATGTATACCTATAAAAAATAATTATAATAAAAATGATGACATTTCCTCTATCCTCTATCTTCCATATACAATGTATACCTATATCATTACAATTTGCAGGAAAAAAACAGGTGGTCTTTGCCCAGTATACAGACTTTGGATTAAAAAATACATATATATATACACACACTCTCTATATTGTGTAAGCAGACAAGGGGTCGTTTTAGGTGACAAAACGCTGGGTATTCCCATATATAATCATAGGAGGATGCTGGAGATCCTTCTAGGTAGTATTGATACGCTTAGTTATTAGTATAGGAGACTTAGGAGGAGAGAGAACTTTTTTTTTAAATTTCTCCGACGGAATGCGGAATTTCGTACAAATCCGGCGGAATTTTCATAGCGACGGAATTTAACACTGACAGAATCCGTGATTTCCGGCGGAACGGAATTTGCTGGTTCCGATCATCCCTGTCTGCAACTTCCTGTTTTAGGATTTTTAAAAATTCCCTGGTGTACCCGTCAGGGCCGGGAGACTTTAGGTTTGCCAACCCCGTTATCCCGTTCCTGACCTCCTGCACATTTATGGTAGCATTCAGAGCATTAAGCTGCTCCTCTGAAAGCTTTTAAATAGGTAGGTTAGCTAAGATCTTAGACAGTCTGGAGGAGTCTGCATGGCTGGATCAGTATAACTTCTCAAATTTTTTTTAGAAAGAGACCATTAATGGTTTTAGGGTTAGGGCCCATTTCCACTATCGCGAATTCGCATGCGTTTTTCGCATGCAGATTCGCATAGCAATACAAGTGAATGGGACTGTTTCCACTTGTCAGGATTCCTTTGCGTTTTTCTGTGCAGAAAAAAATTGCATGGCAGAGCCATCAGAATTCGCATACCGCTATGCGAATCGCATACAATGTATTTAATAGGAAATTCGCATGAGGTTTGGGTATGCAAATTTTCATACAAATTCGCATGCAAATTCGCATAGAAACAGTGGATAAGCACACCAGCACTGCCATGGTTAAATTCGCATACATCGCCATCCATGCGAATTCGCATGAAAATTCGCGTGAAAATTCGCATAGACCCGCATGCAAAATTCGCATCCGCATGCGAATTTTTACCGCAGTGATTCGCACCGCACAAGTGGAAATGCAGCCTTAGACTGAAGATTCCCATGTCCGTCACCTAAAGTGGAAAGCCTTCTGGGTTGTCTTCCTCTGTCTTGCCATATCGACCAAGAGCTTTCCAGCCTTGTCTCCAAATTAATGACATTTAAGAGCAGTGTATGGCCATTGGTGTTCTATTTGTAGCTTAAACCACAGGTTCACTTTTGCCTCCTGCCACTTCACCCTGTGCTCTATGGAGAGAGATTGCTTGTATAGCCTATAAGCTTCTCTGATCCTTTCCACTTCCAATTTGTATTTCTCATGGGCCTGTTCTTTCTTTCCGGACACATAGGATATAATCCTGCCTCGAAGAACTGCCTTTGCAGCCTCCCAAGTAAGAATGGGGTTATCCCGCTGCATAAGATTATCACAGACATATTCTTGCTACTAACTTTTCAATTTGCCCTCAAAGTCCTCATTACCATGAAGCGCCACAGAATGTGGGAAAGGAGTCCTCTAGTTCTAATAGGACTGGGGAGTGATCAGATATAACTAAATCTTCTAATGAGACTCTATTTAGCCGGTTGTTAATGCTCTATGTATTAAAATTAGGTCTATTCTAGAGAATGATTTGTGCGTTGATGAATAGAAGGTGAGATTGTGTTCTAGGGCAGGGGCACCCAAACCCCGGGCCGCGGCCCACTGCCGGGCCGCAGGCTGTTCCCGGTCGGGCCGTGTCCTTCTGACTGCACAGAGTTTGAGATGCTCCATTTGGCGTCACTGCAGTAAACAAGATGCTGATGAGAAGCAGAGCTGTCTGCAGACTTTCTTACTGCTTCCACCTGGTGTCTGTAATTTGTAAGCAGCAGGGTTTTTGTTTGTACAGACACCGGGTGGCAGCTGTAAGGATGGCTGAGACGCTCTCGTCTCTTGCCAGCCACAGAGTTGCATCTCTCTGCACGGAGGTGAAGTAAGCAGCTGAGCTGATGCTAGAAGTTCGTGTAGGAAGAATGGAGAATGAGTGTGGGGAGAAAGGAATGGTAAAAGTGAGTGAGGGGAGGAGAAAAGGGTAAAACTGACTGAGGGGAGACAGATCAGGGCAGGGAAGGCTGAAGGGGACTGTCTGCAGCAGTAGGTGGGGAAGCCCAGGCAGTATCCCCCTCAATTTCACTACCTGTCACACCATGTGCATCTTGTGCTGAATGGAGTACACTGCTCCATACTCCAATAGTAAACCATGGTGGGTTATGCAGCAGCACTGCGCTAGTCAGCAAAACAAAACAAAAAAATGCAAACTGCTGAGGGTGATTAAGTTGGTGGTCAGGGCCGGTGCTGTCAGGATTTATTTAGGAACGACACTGTCCGTAGAACCCTCCTCGCCCCCACACACACACCCTGGTCCCTGGCAAAACTGCATGATGTGGAAACGATCCTTGAGTCAAAAAAGGTTGGGGACCACTGTTCAAGGGGATGTGTTAATCTCCAAGAGTCAATCAGATCACAAGCCTCCAAGAAAGGCTTAATATATTTGTCTCTACGTTGTAAGGGTTTCTTTGGATGACTCCTATCTTCCTAGAGTTCCGGCACTGTGTTCATATCTCCCCCATAACAATCATAGATCCCTGCTATGTCAGCACGCAATTTTGTAAGGTGAGGAAAAAAACAATTGTTGTCTGTGTGTGGCCCATAGACAATATATATATGGTGATTACCTTCCCAGGAAATTGAAGCTGTAGCCAGGACCATCTCCCCTCTGCATCGTACTTATGTTTCAACAATTTATAATGGAATGTTTTGCTAAGTAAAAATATCCTCCCACCTTTCTATCAACTGCCGGAGATCCTTGCACTTCCCCCAACCCAAATTTTCCTCATACACTTATATTGATCTTCTCGTAGGTGTAAACCTACCAAGACAAGGCCGTCCACCTAAACTCACAGGCCGAACAAGGAGAGCGCTGATCAGAAATGCAGTCAAGAGGCCCATGGTGACTCTGAACGAGCTGCAGAGATCTACAGCTCAAGTGAGGGAATCTGTCCATAGAACAACTATTAGTCGTGCCCTGCACAAATTTGGCCTTTATGGAAGAGTGGCAAGAAGAAAGCCATTGTTAACAGAAAAGCATAAGAAGTCCTGTTTGCAGTTTGCCACAAGCCATGTGGGGGACACAGCAAACATGTGGAAGAAGGTGCTCTGGTCAGATGAAACCAAAATGGAACTTTTTTGGCCAAAATGCAAAACGCTAAGTGTGGTGGGAAAACTAACACTGCACATCTCTCTGAACACACTATTCCCACTGTCAAATATAGTGGTGGCAGCATCATGCTCTGGGGGTGCTTCTCTTCAGCAGGGATAGGGAAGCTGGTCAGAGTTGATGGGAGGATGGATGGAGCCAAATACAGGGCAATCTTGGAAGAAAACCTCTTGGAGTCTGCAAAAGACTTGGGACTGGGGTGGAGGTTCACCTTCCAGCAGGACAACGACCCTAAACATAAAACCAGGGCAACAATGGAATGGTTTAAAACAAAACATATCCATGTGTTAGAATGGCCCAGTCGAAGTCCAGATCTAAATCCTATCGAGAATCTGTGCCAAGATCTGAAAACTGCTGTTCACAAACGCATCATCTTATCTTTTAAGAGACACCCAATGTGATGACATGCATCCTCGGGTCCTAAGGGAATTAAGTTCAGTTATAGATAAACCCCTTTATCTTATCTTTTGTGACTCTCTTTCAACTGGCAGAGTCCCAGTGGATTGGCGTACAGCCCACGTTTTCCCATTATTTAAGAAGGGTAAAAGATCAGATCCAGGAAATTATAGACCTGTAAGCTTAACATCAGTTGTATGCAAACTATTTGAGGGGTTACTAAGAGATACTATACATGACTTCATAGTAGAAAATAATCTTATTTCTCAGCATCAACATGGGTTTACTAAAGACAGGTCCTGTTTGACTAACATGCTCAGCTTTTATGAGGTAGTGAATGCTAATATGGATATTGGGAATGCTGTAGATGTGATATACTTGGACTTTGCAAAGGCCTTCGACACTGTTCCCCACAAAAGTCTGGTGCAAAAGTTGAGGATGCAAGGACTGGGGAAGAGTCTGTGTGCATGGATAGGGAACTGGCTAATGGACAGAAAACAAAGAGTTGTGGTCAATGGATCATACTCAAAATGGGAGACTGTTAGCAGTGGGGTCCCACAGGGGTCTGTACTGCTTTTCAATTTATTTATTAATGACCTAGTAGATGCAGTAGTGAGCAATGTTGCTATTTTTGCAGATGATACAAAATTGTGCAGAATCATCAACTCGCAGGAAGATAGTGTCATATTGCAACAGGATCTGGATAGGATGGCTATATGGGCACATAAATGGCAGATGAAATTTGATGTTGAAAAATGAAAAGTCATGCATTTTGGTCCTACCAATGGTCTAGCACCATACAAAATAAATGGGATACAGTTGGGGACATCATACTTGGAGAAGGACTTAGGAGTACTCATCGACAACAAGTTAAATAATCGTACTCAATGCCAAGCCGCTGCAGCTAAAGCTAACAAAATTTTGGGATGCATTAAAAGGGAAATAAAAACTCAAGATGCTAGCATAATATTGCCCCTGTTTAACCCTCCAGTAAGGCCACATCTGGAATATGGAATTCAGTTCTGGGCACCACATTACAAAAAAAATATTGCAGTTTTAGCGCAGGTGCAGGGACGAGCAACAAAATTGATACGTGGGATGGAAGGTCTCGCTTACCAAGAAAGGTTAGATAAACTGGGTTTATTTAGTCTAGAGAAAAGACGCCTTAGAGGAGATCTAATTAACATGTATAAATACATCAGAGAGCAATATAATAGCTTGGCGGATGAGCTTTTTGTCCCTAGGCCTTCTCAAAGGACTAGAGGACATGATCTGCGCATGGAGGAAAAACGTTTTAGCCATTTATTTAGGAAAGGGTTCTTTACAGTAAGAGTGATTAAGATGTGGAATGCATTGCCACAGGAAGTTGTTATGGCAAACTCTATACCTGCATTTAAAGGGGGCTTAGATGCTTTCCTTGCGTTGAAAGACATCCATGGCTACAATTACTAGGTAATGCCTAATGATGTTGATCCAGGGATTTTATCTGATTGCCATCTGGAGTCGGGAAGGAATTTTTCCCTTTTGGGGCTAATTGGACCATGCCTTGTAGGGGTTTTTTCACCTTCCTCTGGATCAACAGGGATATGTGAGGGAGCAGGCTGGAGTTGTACTTTGCACTGCTTGAACTCGATGGACGTATGTCTTTTTTCAACCAAAATAACTATGTAACTATGTAACCTATGTCATTTCCCATAAAAAATTACTTGCTGGTTGAATAAAAATAACTTTAAGTCAATATTTGCCAGAGGTATGAATAATTATGGGCAGCACAGGAAATGTTTACTTTGCTCACAGTGCAATCAGTGGATGAGAGCTGAAAGGCAACTGTGCCATAGTAAGACGGGGTTGGCGGGTGGCATCACATTCACCATATACCTTTCACTTCAGGTTCCATTTACAGATGTTTTTGGATTCCTTTTCAGAACGGTGGCTGTAGTACAGCAGTGTTTTTAGGGGTAGTGCAAGGTCTCAATGTCTTCCTGGGATAAAAAATATATATATATATATATATATATATTTATATATATATATATATATATACCGTGTTTCCCCTAAAGTAAGACATCCCCTGAGAATAAAACCTAGCAGGAATTTCAAGAATGCTTGAAATGTAAGACATTCTCTGAATTTAAGCCCTAGCAGCAGCCCACGTGACACCAGCAAGTCACGCTGATTACAAAGCCTGGA
This sequence comes from Hyperolius riggenbachi, assembly GCF_040937935.1. Classification (NCBI taxonomy): domain Eukaryota; kingdom Metazoa; phylum Chordata; class Amphibia; order Anura; family Hyperoliidae; genus Hyperolius; species Hyperolius riggenbachi. Next base: position 147,817,761 of record NC_090654.1, read on the forward strand.
TACAGGAGAGCAGCAGTATAATGTGAATTCTACACAGTCCTGTATATATGTGTCAGACAATTTGTGTTTTTGTTGGAGCCAGCCCTCCTGATCTGCTGTGATGATAAGCATCACCAGCACTTCACCTCTTCCCAGGACACACACACAGCTTATCCTGTCATAGCTTTGGGGAGACTGACAGAGTTCTTTGCCTGCAAGAAATAAACTCTTACCTACATGATCAGCAGAATCAATTTCTTGTAATTGAGAGCCAATATCTGCAAACCACAAGCTCTGTGTATGTTGCACATGGCATACAGTATGTACATTTTGGTTAGGAAAAATACCAGTGTGTTTGCCCCAAAATAAGACATCCTCTGAAAATAAGCCCTAGCACATCTTTTAGAGCAAAAATTAATATAAGACAATGTCTTATTTTCGGGGAAACACGGGTATATATGTATATGTATATATGTATATATATATATATATATATATATATATATATAGCCATATGCAATTCATTTTTTTCACCTGAGTTTTCTCCTAGGAGATAATGTTTCATCTTCAATTTTAAATAACTTTCCAGCACTTTTTGATTACAAAGTACCAAAAAGTAGGTGAAAAAGGGCTATCAAAATTATTTTGAGTATTTTCTTGCATGCTGGTGGTTTAAAAGGCATTTTATTGATTCATTTAAAAATATCACCTATGAGAAAACTCAGGAGAAAAAGTGAATTGCATATGGGCCATGGTGTCTGCCTTTACATGCATAACATATTTGGTATATTGGTAGGTGAACAGGCGCCAGAAGGATAAAAGTACATAAAAATTTTAAAAAATTGCTGGGAGGAAGTGGTGGACTCGCCTCCGTTAAAGCAGACACCAAGGACTGTGAATGTATAGATATACACATTTATTGAAAATACCCCAAAGATGCAACGCGTTTCGCGGGCACAGCCCACTTCTTCAGGCAATAAGCAGGGGATAAACAACAGCAATTCAGTTATAGCAAGCAGAGCACCTCTGTGAGCACCTCTTGACAGAGGTGCTCTGCTTGCTATAACTGAATTGCTGTTGTTTATCCCCTGCTTATTGCCTGAAGAAGTGGGCTGTGCCCGCGAAACGCGTTGCATCTTTGGGGTATTTTCAATAAATGTGTATATCTATACATTTACAGTCCTTGGTGTCTGCTTTAACGGAGTCCACCACTTCCTCCCAGCAATTTTTTAAAAATTTTATGTACTTTTATCCTTCTGGCGCCTCTGTTCACCTACCAATATATTTGAGTCCACCCCAGGTGGAGGGGTGATCTACCCTCTTTCTTCCTATCTACAGAGAGCGACTTCTTAATCCTGAGTGAGGACAGGTCTAATCTCCTCACCTGCCTAATGAGTGGTTACCTAGGTGGTAACCCGTGTTTGTGAGTATTACCATCTCACTGTTTCATTTATCCAATCAATTTTGACATACTACACCATATTGGGCTCTCGATTTCTCTTCAACTTTATAACATATTTGGTGATTATAGGTTTTGGGGGTCTTGCAGATAACCAGTAAGTCAACCTCATATAATTCCATTCAAAGCACATTGAGTTTGCGAAACTTAGTTTTAAAGTGTACCTGAGGTGACGGGACATGATGAGATAGACATGTGCATGTACAAGCATACACATTACTAGGCTCTGTTCCTTTCTTACTATTTTTTTGCCTGAACGAGTTAAGGTGCCCACACATTACTTGATTTTCCATCAAGAAATTAAGCAATCAACTTTATTTGAAATTGATTAGTGGCCCACACACTGAAAGCAAGATTCTGGCAATACTCCTGCAGCAGTCGATCTATCTGCACTAATCGATCTGAGCAAGGTTGACCCCCCAGGCTCTGAAACCAAAAATTAATTCTGTGTCGATCAAAGTCATGTCAACATTAGCCAATTCCTTTGGGATTGGCTGACATTTTCCATCCTGCTCAATCGAGTTGTCTATTCTGGGAGATATCAGCCAGTTTCCATCAATCAATCAGAATGGAACATAGTTGATTCACCGTCAATCTGATATTATTATTATTATTTAGTATTTATATAGCGCCGACATATTACGCAGCGCTGTACAGTGTATATATATATATATATATATATATATATATATATATATATATATATATATATATATATCTTGTCACTAACTGTCCCTTAACCACTTCAGGACCACAGTCTTTTCGCCCCTTAAGGACCAGAGCCTTTTTCTCCATTCAGACCACTGCAGCTTTCACGGTTTATTGCTCGCTCATACAACCTACCACCTAAATGAATTTTACCTCCTTTTCTTGTCACTAATAAAGCTTTCTTTTGCTGCTATTTGATTGCTCCTGCGATTTTTACTTTTTATTATATTCATCAAAAAAGACATGAATTTTGGCAAAAAAATGATTTTTTTCACTTTCTGTGCTGACATTTTTCAAATAAAGTAAAATTTCTGTATACATACAGCGCGAAAAATGTGGACAAACATGTTTTGGATAAAAAAAAACCCATTCAGTGTATATTTATTGGTTTGGGTAAAAGTTATAGCGTTTACAAACTATGGTGCAAAAAGTGAATTTTCCCATTTTCAAGCATCTATGACTTTTCTGACCCCCTGTCATGTTTCATGAGGGGCTAGAATTCCAGGATAGTATAAATACCCCCCAAATGACCCCATTTTGGAAAGAAGACATCCCAAAGTATTCACTGAGAGGCATAGTGAGTTCATAGAAGATATTATTTTTTGTCACAAGTAAGCGGAAAATGACATTTTGTGACAAAAAAAAAAAAAAAAAAAAGTTTCCATTTCTTCTAACTTGCGACAAAAAAAAATGAAATCTGCCACGGACTCACCATGCCCCTCTCTGAATACCTTGAAGGGTCTACTTTTCAAAATGGGGTCATTTGTGGGGTGTGTTAACTGTCCCGACATTTTGGGGGTGCTAAATTGTAAGCACCCCTGTAAAGCCTAAAGGTGCTCATTGGACTTTGGACCCCTTAGCGCAGTTAGGCTGCAAAAAAGTGCCACACATGTGGTATTGCCGTACTCAGGAGAAGTAGTATAATGTGTTTTGGGGTGTATTTTTACACATACCCATGCTGGGTGGGAGAAATATCTCTGTAAATGACAATTTTTTAATTTTTTTTACACACAATTGTCCATTTACAGAGTTATTTCTCCCACCCAGCATGGGTATGTGTAAAAATACACCACAAAACACATTATACTACTTCTCCCGAGTACGGCGATACCACATGTGTGGCACTTTTTTGCACCCTAACTGCGCTAAAGGGCCCAAAGTCCAATGAGTACCTTTAGGATTTCACAGGTCATTTTGCGACATTTGGTTTCAAGACTACTCCTCACGGTTTAGGGCCCCTAAAATGCCAGGGCAGTATAGGAACCCCACAAATGACCCCATTTTAGAAAGAAGACACCCCAAGGTATTCCGTTAGGAGTATGGTGAGTTCATAGAAGATTTTATTTTTTGTCACAAGTTAGCGGAACATGACACTTTGTGGAAAAAAACAATTAAAATCAATTTCCGCTAACTTGTGACAAAAAAATAAAATCTTCTATGAATTCCCCATACTCCTAACTGAATACCTTGGGGTGTCTTCTTTCTAAAATGGGGTCATTTGTGGGGTTCCTATACTGCCCTGGCATTTTAGGGGCCCTAAACCGTGAGGAGTAGTCTGGAAATCAAATTCCGCAAAATGACCTGTGAAATCCTAAAGGTACTCATTGGACTTTGGGCCCTTTAGCGCAGTTAGGGTGCAAAAAAGTGCCACACATGTGGTATTGCCGTACTCGGGAGAAGTAGTATAATGTGTTTTGGGGTGTATTTTTACACATACCCATGCTGGGTGGGAGAAATAACTCTGTAAATGGACAATCGCGTGTAAAAAAATCAAAAGATTGTCATTTACAGAGGTATTTCTCCCACCCAGCATGGGTATGTGTAAAAATACACCCCAAAACACATTATACTACTTCTCCCGAGTACGGCAATACCACATGTGTGGCACTTTTTTGCACCCTAACTGCGGTAAAGGGCCCAAAGTCCAATGAGTACCTTTAGGATTTCACAGGTCATTTTGCGGAATTTGATTTTCAGACTACTCCTCACGGTTTAGGGCCCCTAAAATGCCAGGGCAGTATAGGAACCCCACAAATGACCCCATTTTAGAAAGAAGACACCCCAAGGTATTCCGTTAGGAGTATGGTGAGTTCATAGAAGATTTTATTTTTTGTCACAAGTTAGCGGAACATGACACTTTGTGGGAAAAAACAATTAAAATCAATTTCCGCTAACTTGTGACAAAAAAATAAAATCTTCTATGAACTTCCCATACTCCTAACTGAATACCTTGGGGTGTCTTCTTTCTAAAATGGGGTCATTTGTGGGGTTCCTATACTGCCCTGGCATTTTAGGGGCCCTAAACCGTGAGGAGTAGTCTGGAAATCAAATTCCGCAAAATGACCTGTGAAATCCTAAAGGTACTCATTGGACTTTGGGCCCTTTAGCGCAATTAGGGTGCAAAAAAGTGCCACACATGTGGTATTGCCGTACTCGGGAGAAGTAGTATAATGTGTTTTGGGGTGTATTTTTACACATACCCATGCTGGGTGGGAGAAATAACTCTGTAAATGGACAATCGTGTGTAAAAAAATCAAAAGATTGTCATTTACAGAGGTATTTCTCCCACCCAGCATGGGTATGTGTAAAAATACACCACAAAACACATTATACTACTTCTCCCGAGTACGGCAATACCACATGTGTGGCACTTTTTTGCACCCTAACTGCGCTAAAGGGCCCAAAGTCCAATGAGTACCTTTAGGATTTCACAGGTCATTTTGCGACATTTGGTTTCAAGACTACTCCTCACGGTTTAGGGCCCCTAGAATGCCAGGGCAGTATAGGAACCCCACAAATGACCCCATTTTAGAAAGAAGACACCCCAAGGTATTCCGTTAGGAGTATGGTGAGTTCATAGAAGAGTTTATTTTTTGTCACAAGTTAGCGGAACATGACACTTTGTGGAAAAAAACAATTAAAATCAATTTCTGCTAACTTGTGACAAAAAAATAAAATCTTCTATGAATTCCCCATACTCCTAACTGAATACCTTGGGGTGTCTTCTTTCTAAAATGGGGTCATTTGTGGGGTTCCTATACTGCCCTGGCATTTTAGGGGCCCTAAACCGTGAGGAGTAGTCTGGAAATCAAATTCCGCAAAATGACCTGTGAAATCCTAAAGGTACTCATTGGACTTTGGGCCCTTTAGCGCAGTTAGGGTGCAAAAAAGTGCCACACATGTGGTATCGCCGTACTCGGGAGAAGTAGTACAATGTGTTTTGGGGTGTATTTTTACACATACCCATGCTGGGTGGGAGAAATAACTCTGTAAATGGACAATTGTGTGTAAAAAAATCAAAAGATTGTCATTTACAGAGGTATTTCTCCCACCCAGCATAGGTATGTGTAAAAATACACCCCAAAACACATTATACTACTTCTCCCGAGTACGGCGATACCACATGTGTGGCACTTTTTTGCACCCTAACTGCGCTAAGGGGCCCAGAGTCCAATGAGTACCTTTAGGCTTTACAGGGGTGCTCAAAATTTAGCACCCCGCCCACTTGCCAGGACAGTTAAAAAACCCCACAAATGACCCCATTTTGGAAAGAATACACGCTAAGGTATTCCATGAGGGCCATGGTGAGTTCATAGAAAATTTTATTTTTTGTCACAAGTTAGCGGAAAATGACATTTTGTGAAAAAAAAAACAAAAACACAAAACCACAATTTCTGCTAACTTGTGACAAAAAATAAAACATTCTATGAACTCACCATGCACCTCACGGAATACTTTGGGGTGTCCTCTTTCCAAAATGGCATCATTCGTGGGGTCTGTCCTGGCATTTTAGGGTTTCTGCAATCATTACATGTATGGCCAGTATTAGGAGTTTCTGCTATACTCCTTATATTGGGCATAAGGGTAATGCACTGTGGGCTGAAAGGAAAAATGAACGTCAAACAATCAATCAATGTGGATGCCAAAAAATTTTGAAAAAAAAAAAAGAGGAGGAAGGCGTCTGCCAGGACATAGGAGCTGCCGCCCCAAAAATCCAAACCCACCAGCTCGTATGCCCTGGCAAACCTGATTTATCCATTCACACTGATCGATGTGGATGAACAAATCATTGCCAGAGTTCTTTTTTGATACAAAGTGTTTGCCAAAGCATATGAATCCCCAACACCACTCCTCGGCCCATATGCCTCGGCAAACGTATCTTTTTGACTGCGGAGGAGAAATCTCGTCCTGCAGCGCTACATGCACCGACTTGTGTGTAAGCTGACAGGCGCGCAATGTTCTGTCAGGATGCACCATCAGTGCTGCAGCTGATTGGTCGGTCTGGATAGAAAAAAAGACAAAACAATACAAAAAGGAGGGGAAGGCGTCTGCCAGGACATAGGAGCTGCCGCCCCAAAAATCCAAACCCACCAGCTCGTATGCCCTGGCAAACCTGATTTATCCATTCACACCGATCGATGTGGATGAACAAATCATTGCCAGAGTTCTTTTTTGATACAAAGTGTTTGCCAAAGCATATGAATCCCCAACACCACGCCTCGGCCCATATGCCTCGGCAAACGTATCTTTTTGACTGCGGAGGAGAAATCTCGTCCTGCAGCGCTGCATGCACCGACTTGTGTGTAAGCTGACAGACGCGCAACGTTCTGTCAGGATGCACCATCAGTACTGCAGCTGGTTAGTCGTTCGCTCGGTCCACCTGGAAGGTTATTGGATGGAAAAAGAGAAAAAAAACCCCAAAAAACAAGCAAGCAGCAAAGCAATTACTTCATTAACATTAATAACCTTTGAACTTTTTTAATAAAAAACTTAACATTGCAAACCAAACATTAACTTCTTTGCTTACCTGTTTTTTGTTTTTTTTTTAACTTACCTCCCGAGGACAAACCTCTCCTCCCCCATGGAACAATGTGCGAAGTGCAAATCGCACAGAGTTGTGGCGAAATACATTACGCAATTTGTCCCAAGTGAAAGGAGAGGTTTCTGGCAGCCCTGTGTATTAGGGTCTCTGGAAACCCGATGTTTGGTTTCACACTGCATATTGACATATCCGGTGGGTCGAGCCCGCCGCACCGTATCGTCCAAAACAGACCTTCAGGCAATACCACAAGAGTAGCATTCGGCCTAGTAATGAACTGCGTCGCCATAGACTAACATGACTTCCGCGCCGATCGATATTGCCACAGAAGCCACGCAGTAACGTAGGCATGCACTAGCGTTAAGTTAAGCACTTCCGGCGTAGGGGGGGACCGCAAAGTGTGACTTTTGCTAGGCATTTTGCCCTAACGCATCGCAGCAGTGTGAAATAGCACTGAGAGACCCTTGTGTGCCTACCGCTGTGTGTGGAGTTCCCTATTCTCTAATAGTGTACCTGCTCGTGGTACCTCTCAAAACACTCCCCTAGGCATAGGCCAGGCTGGTCAGGACAGGTGGGACAATAAACAGTGGTGTCACGCCTTATTCCAGCCCTGCTGCAGACACGACAGCGTTTTCTTCGGATTCGTTGACCTGGGGTAGTCGGAATTGGATAGGCGTAATGCCTTCCATGTAGCCGGCTAGTTGCATCTTGGGGTTGGGCCACGGCACCTCCTGGATACAGGAGTTCCATCACGATCTGTTTATTAAATTGAATAAACGAGCCAGTTCTCCCAGCCTTACTGTAGAGAACAAAGCTGTTGTAAATTGCCAATTGAATGAGGTAAAAAGACACTTTTTTATACCAGCGTCTTGTTTTTCGGGCAACTAAATAGGGCGCTAACCTCTGGTCATTGAAGTCCACCCCTCCCATGTTAGTATTATACTCGTGGACGACAAGGGGTTTTTCAATGACCTTAGTTCGCCGTTGAATTTCAACTGTCGTGTCTGCGTGAATGGTGGACAGGAAGTAAACCTCCCTCTTGTCCTTCCATTTCACCGCGAGCAGGTCGTCAGCACACAAGGCGGCCCTCTGCCCCCGTTGAAGTTTGGTGGTAATGAGCCGTTGGGGGAAGCCCCGGCGACTAGGCCGCACGGTGCCACAGCATCGCATTTTTTCTATTTTTAAGTGCTGAAAGAGGGCCACACTTGTGTAATAATTGTCCACAAAAAGATGGTACCCCTTCTGGAACAAGGGTGACACCAAGTCTCACACAACCTTTCCACTGCTCCCCAGGTAGTCAGGGCATCCGACCGGCTCCAATTTTGAGTCTTTTCCCTCATAGACCCTAAAATAAGATGTATAGCCTGTGGCCCTTTCACAGAGCTTATACAGTTTCACCCCATACCGGGCGCGCTTGTTTGGGATGTACTGTTTGATGCGAAGGCGCCCGGTAAAGCGTATGAGGGACTCGTCTACGCAGATGTCCTGGTCAGGGGTATAAGCATCTGCAAATCTGGATGACAGGTGGTCTATGAGGGGTCGAATTTTGTGGAGCTGGTCAAAAGCAGGGTGGTCACTTCGATGACAGGTTTCGTTGTCATTGAAGTGCAGGAAGCTCAGGATGTTCTCAAATCGTGTCCTGGACATGGCAGCAGAGTACAGGGGAACATGATGTGAAGACCGCAACACATTCTGCTTTACTAGTCCCGTGTGAAGGAGAAGGCCCAAAAAAATTTTCATTTCGGAAACTTGGACTGGTTTCCACCGAAAAGGCTGGGCAAGGTACTTTTCTGGATTGGCGGTTATATATTGTGTGGCCTTACGGTTGGTCTCTGCCACAATTAAGTCCAAGAGATCCTGGGTGAAGAACAGATAGAAAAAGTCTAGGGCCGATCCTAGATTATCTGTCTCCACCTGGACTCCAGACTGGGCGGTGAAAGGGGGAAGTACGGGTGCGGCGGAATCAGGGGATTGCCAATTTGGGTTTGCCAGCACCTCTGGTAAATTAGGGGTAGTACGGGCCCGTCTTCTTGGTGGCTGCGACTGGGATCTTACTGCACGTGCCACCGAACCAGTTTCAACTTCCATGCTGGTGCTCGCCACTTCACCAGGGTCTACGGAAGTACTGGTGCTAGGTCCAGGAGATGTTGTGCTGCTGGTGCCTGCCCCACTATGAAATCTCAGACCAGCACGAACACCACTCTGCTGCCCTTGAGGCTGATCCTGCGCCACCTGCGGTCCAACAACATGGGGTGTGGTACGCCTGGCTTTAGCCGGGACCTCAACCTCGTCATCACTATCGGTCAGTGAGCCACTGCTCAATTCAGGTTCAAACTCTGACCCGGAAGATTCGTCGAATGAGGCGTCCCAATCGTCCTCATCCGACTGGGCCATGTACCTGAGAACCTCATCATCGGAATACCCCTTTCTTGCCATGGTGGGCTGCTAAATTTAGGGGGTATTCCTCTGAGACTACGCAGAAAAAAGAGCACCTACCTAGCAAAAGGGAGTATTTGAGAGGTAGAAAGCTGTGCTCACTGAGTTTTGATAAAAAAAATAAATCAAAACTGAGGTTTACAGTGCCACAGCTATTGTACAGTGTTTTTTGCAGTGATCAGAAAAAAAATTCTGTCACTGCGGTGGGGCGGGCTGAACGCAAGTGCAGGCGAACGATCAGGCCTGATCGGGCAAACACTGCGTTTTTTTTTTGTGGATCCTAGTGACCCTAATAGATCTGACTGCGATCAGTAATGATCACTTACAGATACTATATAGTACCAATGTTGATTAGCGACAGTGATGACGCTAATTAGTGACTGTGGTGCAGTGGGCTGAGCACTAACTGACACTTACAAAGGGGCCTAGCTAACTGGCCTAACTGCTAACACTAGTGATACTAAAAAAGTGACAGTTTTCACTGTTTTTAGATCACTTGGATAGTGACAGGGGGGTGGTGGCGAGTGGGGAATCGGAGGCAATCAGAAACAATCACAGGACAATCAAAGGCAATCGCAGGCCAATCACAGGGCACTCAATTCCCGGGACAATCAAAGTCAATCACAGGGCAATCAAACCAATCACGACACAATCAAAGCCGATCACAGGCCAATCAAAGCAAATCACAGGCCAATCACAGGCCAATCAAACCAATCACGACACAATCAAAGCCGATCACAGGCCAATCACAGGGCAATCACAGGGCAATCAAAGCCGATCACGGGACAATCAAAGCCGATCACGGGACAATCAAAGCCGATCACGGGACAATCAAAGACGATCACAGGCCAATCAAAGGGCAATCACGGGACAATCAAAAAAATCACGGGACAATCAAATACAATTACAGCACAATGAAATTGAATGTCAGCACAATGAAATTGAATGTCAGCACAATCAAATACAATTGCAGCACAATCAAATACAATGCACTGGGAAGGTGATTGGGGGGGGGGGGGGGGCTGAGGGCGATCTAAGGGTGTGGGGGGTTGATTAGGTGCCCGCACGGGGCAGACTGGGTCCTGATCTGGTGGGTGGCAGACACAGGGGGTGACGATAGGAGATCAGTGAGGGATTACAGGGGAGAATAGATGTAAACAATGCACTGGGGAGGTTATCAGGAGGGGGGGGTCTGAGGGCAATCTGAGGGTCTGGGTGGGTGATCAGGTGCCCCCAAGGGACAGTTTAGGGTCTGCGCTGATGGGTGGTGGTGACAAGGGGTGATAGACAGGTGATAGATGGGTGATAGACAGGTGATCAGTGGGTAAGACAGCTATATAGCTGTATACAGCATACAGGGGGGTGGTCTGGGAGGGGGGTCTGGGGGGGATCTGAGGGTAGGGGGGGTGATCAGGGGACCCTAGGAGGCAGTTAGGGACCTAACCTAGGGGATAGCGTCCCTAGATAGTGACAGGGAGTGATTGATGGGTTTTTAGGTGGGTGGTGGGGTGCAGATGCTGGTGTGCTGGGGTGGTCAGGGGGGGTTCTGAGGGCTGGGGTGGGCGATCGGGGGGTCTGTGTGGGGCAAAGTGTGTTTTGCTTTCACCTAGCTAATGGCTGCCGTCCTCTCTGATGGTCGCACGACGAGTGACCATCAGCGGAGGAGGCAGCCAGTATAATACACTTTGTTACAATAACAAAGTGTATTATACTCCTCTGATTGGCCGGATCGCCGCATTTGAAACCCGCCGGCGCTGCTAATTGGCCGGCGGGTTTCCGTGCAGAGTGGGCGGAGCCTATTGCCGGCGGCGATCGCGTCATTGATGACGCGATCGCCGCACAGCCACCGCTGATGCCGCCCCCGCCGATGGGCGTATTGCGGTCGTTTGGGCCCGGACTTTGCCGCCGCCCATCGGCTGGGGGCGGTCGTTAAGTGGTTAAAGGAGCTCACAATCTAATCCCTACCATTGCCATATGTCTATATTATGTAGTGTAAGTACTGTAGTCTAGGGCCAATTTTTTTTTTCTAGGGGGAGCCAATTAACTTATCCATTTGTTTTTGGAATGTGGGAGGAAACTGGAGTGCCCGGAGGAAACCCACGCAGACACGGAGAGAACATACAAACTCTTTGCAGATAGTGCCCTGGCTGGGATTCGAACCAGGGACCCAGCGCTGCAAGGCGAGAGAGCTAACCACTACGCCACCGTGCTGCCCAGCTGATAAAAGTAAATCAAATTGAATGGTCAATAGAACAGGAAAATCAAGTAATATAGCGGCACCCTTAAGCATTCTGGTAGACAACTGAGTGGTTCTCTCCAGTAGGTAACTAGTCAAACCCTCACTGAAAAGGAATTACAGCCATAAAACTCTTTCCTAGCAGTTAATATATTTTAGCTCTGTGACACGGAAAGACTGTGTCATTGACCAGAGACAATGAAACTTTAAATCAACTTTTTAAGTGTATAAACAGAAAAAGAAACCAAGGTATTTAATATATATGTAGGAGAATTGATACAATGGTTTATCTCATCAATTTATTTTCACCTTAACCTTTGGTTCACTTTAAAGTCCGGTTTCTGATGATCAGACCTCCGAGTTCAGACAAATTTGGAATTTGGTAATTCTGACCATCCCTATAAAGGCATTTGAATCTTAAATATTTAATTTAAACTTTTGTTTCCAATCAGGAATATTGCATTTCTATCCATTTGGACTCCAAGGCTTGATTTCTGAATCATCTGGTTTATGGAAAATGGTCAAGGATAATAGCTTGAGGGAAGAAAGCCTAGTATCCCCAGTACAGTCTCCAAAACTGCAGGTTTGTCCTGGATAAGTTTTTCTTTTTAAATATTTTGTTAGAAAAGGTAAATTAATTTAAGTCTGATATTTCATTTTTTTTTCAAGTTTGTTTGGATAATATAACACATAATGGTTCTTTACGTTTTTGATACTTAAAGCGGTTTAACACCCAGCATTACAACTTTGCTTTAAAAGATTGCTTACAGCTTACAAACTATTATGCCAGATTTTTTTTAAGCAGAAATTCACTGAATGGGTTAAACATGACATTTTAGTGTTGGATTCAACTAGGAATCCGCATCCGTTCTTATCTTTTAGTTACAAATGTATCTTTATTTGGAATACAAATAGACCTTTGAAAAGCCTGCCGGGGAAGCCCTCTTTGTTCTCTCAAAGCAGTGTTTGTTTGTTACATTGTAGATAGATACATTTGTAACTAAACAAGCAAGCACAGAGGAGGATTTCTAGCTAAATGCAGCACTAAAATGTCATGTTTAATCCATTCAGTGAATTTCTGCTAAAAAAAAAAATCTGGCATAATAGTTTATAAGCTGTAAGCAATCTTTTAAAGCAAAGTTGAAATGCTGGGTGTTAGACCACTTTAATGGTGAGATCCCATCCAGGACACATGGTGTGAGCTGAACATGGTAAATCCTCAACTGCATTTCTCATTCACTTTTGACTATTCTCATAGAGGAATTGTGCAGCTTTGTGAGAAAATTTGACAGCAAGTACAGTGAATAGATGAAATAAGGACAGACAATTAACCAGTTTGCTGGGAGTAATTGCCTATTTCACACTGGAGGCTGAATCGTGTACTTTATGGTTAGTTCAGCATTATGGCTATATCTTCATGTGCGTCAATTGGCTACAATGTCAAACCTATTGTTTACCATGTGGTGGTGTTAGATAACACCACCACCACATACTAAATGTGACATGTCATGTCTGAGCATGGCCATGGCCACACCCCAATTATTGACTTTATGCCCATATCAAGCTCCTGGCCAGCTGTGGACTCACCACCTTCAGCCTCCTGTGTGAAAGAGGTCTTAGGCCTGGAACCCACTAGCAGTACTTTTCTAAGCTCTTGCTAATGTAATGCTTTGTGTGTGAACCCACTTGCGAAATGTGATTTTCTAAAAATCCCCCATAGTATTACATTAGCAAGTGCTTTACAAATCACAAGCGCTTAAAGAGCGGGAGCCCAGAGTAGCGTGGGGATTCCGGACAGCGGGACGCTGCACGGACGCCAGGAATACACCTACAGGGGCCTTAGGAGCACCGCTCTGACATGCTTTATACCTTCACTGTGGAGCTTGTGAGTAATTAGGAGGCGCGAGAAGCGCAGCTGTTTGCTAACTTTGATAACATACTGCGCAATGAGATTTTATTGTGTTTTTAGTGAAGTTTTGTGAAGAAGATAAACGCCTGATATCAACATATGGGTATGATTCACTGATGCACCAGAGTGAAACATAATTATAAAGAGAGAGATCCACCTGCAGAACGAGGTGGTTAAAATCTGGTGAGCCTCTCGTTTTACGGGTGGTGGAGTCACGAGTGAAAGCACTGTTTATTCACATCTGCACGGGTTTGAATTGTTGAACCAGTTGAATACAGTATCACACGATGTGCAGCTTGTTTTTTTAATTGTAGATCGTTGTCCCTGGAATGAGAGCGCAGTGGAATTGTTTTGCCTGAATTTCCCCCTACTGGATACCCCCACAGCGAACTCATTTGGACTATTGTATTGTATGGTATAGAGAGACATTGTGTGTTTTTAGGTTTAGATTGGCGCTGCTTATCGATATATACATTTATCAGTGTTGCACAGATGTGTTTGCAATTTAATGTTTTATATGTAATATTTGCAGCCAGATATACATTTATAAAACTGACAGTATTCTGGTGTTGCATTATTTTTTTTTCTTGTGTAGAAACTGTACTCACATTTGCAGTCCTTCCTGCATAAAAAATTAGCTGCAGAAATCAGCAAAACTATTGTTTATATTTTCACACCCACACAATATGGGTGACTGGCAGGAAGCTCTGATGCCCCCAGTATTTACACACCTTGTATGGAATAACTGAACATTTGATTTCAGATGAACAAAGTAAACAGTTTCAAATAATATGTGCCATTATGTGCCCATGCTAACAGTGTGTAGAATGGGACTAAAATTATTGCTTATTCTTTTAACAAATGTAACACAGTTAGTTAGGTGGAATTAAACTTTTAAATTATAAACCATGATGTCATTGACACTTTAGTGGAAGTTCTTATTGCAATATTTTAACCATTTTACTAAATGCATTGCAAGAAAATAATGAATGGTGCATTCCTAGATTTAGCTTTTTTAAATGTTTAATAAAGGCTAAATGGTTAAAGATTATCCCATGGTAATTTTTTAAGTGAACCTGAAGTGAAAATAAACTTATGACATAACACAATGTTTGTGTATTGTGGATGATACAGTATCTCACAAAAGTGAGTACACCTCTCACATTTTTGTATATGTTTTATTATAACTTTTAGTGGGACAACACTGAATATATGACACTATATACTGTAAAGTAGTCAGTCTATAGCTTGTTTAACAGTGTAAATGTGCTATCCCATCAAAATAACTCAACTTACATTATTGTATAAACTACTGGCAACTCAAGTAAGTACACCCCTAAGTGAAGAATGTCAAATTCTGTCACATTAGACATCTTCCCTCACCGGAGCCATGTTACTCTTTAGTATTACAAGGGGTGTGGGTGTGTTAAATTTGGTATTATTGCTCTAGTAGTAAAAATGTTTCTGTACCGTGTTAGCCAAACAATATATGTAGGTAGAAAAAAACAAAGTCTTGTAAAAGTAATACCTTTTAATGGCTAACTGATAAAGTTAAATAATGCAAGCTTTCTGGGATCTAGTCCCCTTCTTCAGGCATATTTCCAGATGTAAGCTGTAGTAAAACACTGATGCAGGGAAATAGCAAACATGAAGATGGCAGTTGTACTGGTTGCTGTTTAGCAGTTAGGTGTCAGGTGATCAGCAGGCTGGAGCCAGTGAGCTTATGCAAGCAAACATGAAATCTAGCAGGTTTCTGAAGATAGTGAAGCCAAGTCAATCATGTTACATAAGGAGTCATGAATCCCATTCCACAATTTAAACCTTCTGTTAATGTCTCGAACATTTTCATAAATTTGTACTCAGAAATCTTTCTTGCTTGTTCATTTTTGAAGTTACCCTTAAGAATAAGTACTTTTAGATCTTGCATGCTGTGTCCTGGTTCACAGAAGTGTTGGCCCACTGGTGTGTCCATTTTACCCTCATTAATTTTAAAGCGGTGATGGTTCATTCTTGTGCGCAGTTTTTGTCCTGTTTCTCCTATATAGATTCCACTTGAGGGGCATTTCATGCAGCGTATCATGTATACGACATTGGATGACTCGCAGGAAAATTGGTCTTGTATTTGATGATATTTCTGTGAGTTTGGTATTTGTATTTGGCTTGTGCACAAGATATAAGGGCAGGTCTCACACCTTGTGTTATTGCAGGGTAATGTGCCTGGAGTTTCTGGTGTAGATAATGCACTTCTGATAATCATTTGTCTCAAATTGGGAGGTTGTCTGAAAGCAAGCATTGGTAAATCAGGAAAAACATCTTTCAAGCGTTAACTAATAACTATTTTTCATTTGGGAATGATGTATATCTACAGACAATTGGCAGTGCTATGGGAAGTAGAATGTCACCGCAGTATGAAAATTTATTTATGGCCAGATTGGAGGAAAACTTCCTTTCTACTTGTGAAATTAAACCATGGGCTTACTTCAGATTTATAGACGATATCCTATTAGTTTGGACAGCATCACAGGAAGAATTAATCACATTCCACAAAAACTTCTCAGAATACCACAAGAACATCAAGTTAACTCTCAACTTTTCATCCTCCCATGTCAGTTTCCTGGATACTACAATTTATATACAAGAATGATTTTTAGAAACATCCATCTACCGTAAACCAACTGACCGGCATATTTACCTCAAGTGGAATAGTTTCCACCCGGAACACACCAAAAAATCTATTGTTTACAGCCAGGCTCTGAGGTATAACCAAATATGTTCTATTTCAGAGGACAGAGACAGACAACTTATGTCGCTACGTAATATATTCATAGATCAGGGATATCATCCACGAATCGTTGATGATCAAATACACAGAGCAACTTTAAAATCTAGATAGGAACTATTGAAGTACACCCCAAAGACTGAAAACAACAGAGTCCCAATAGTAGTCACCTACAATCCAAGATTAAAGATGCTGAGGAAGATATCGAAAGCCCTGCAACCGATACTTCACAAAGACAAACGCCTGAAAGATGTTTTTCCTGATTTACCAATGCTTGCTTTCAGACAACCTCCCAATTTGAGACAAATGATTATCAGAAGTGCATTATCTACACCAGAAACTCCAGGCACATTACCCTGCAATAACACAAGGTGTGAGACCTGCCCTTATATCTTGTGCACAAGCCAAATACAAATATCAAACTCACAGAAACATCATCAAATACAAGACCAATTTTCCTGCGAGTCATCCAATGTCGTATACATGATACGCTGCATGAAATGCCCCTCAAGTGGAATCTATATAGGAGAAACAGGACATAAACTGCGCACAAGAATGAACCATCACCACTTTAAAATTAATGAGGGTAAAATGGACACACCAGTGGGCCAACACTTCTGTGAACCAGGACACAGCATGCAAGATCTAAAAGTACTTATTCTTAAGGGTAACTTCAAAAAATGAACAAGCAAGAAAGATTTCTGAGTACAAATTTATGAAAATGTTCAAGACATTAACAGAAGGTTTAAATTGTGGAATGGGATTCATGACTCCTTATGTAACATGATTGACTTGGCTTCACTATCTTCAGAAACCTGCTAGATTTCATGTTTGCTTGCATAAGCTCACTGGCTCCAGCCTGTTGATCACCTGACATCTAACTGCTAAACAGCAACCAGTACAACTGCCATCTTCATGTTTGCTATTTCCCTGCATCAGTGTTTGACTACAGCTTACATCTGGAAATATGCCTGAAGAAGGGGACTAGATCCCAGAAAGCTTGCATTATTTAACTTTATCAGTTAGCCATTAAAAGGTATTACTTTTACAAGACTTTGTTTTTTTCTACCTACTGTGATGATCTGCTCAGCTGCCTGTGCAGGCAGGCAGCTTTTTGACCATTGTTTAGGTTTGCATGCTGCAGGACTCTGGAATGAAGAGCTTCTGTCAGTTTGGCAGCTTGTGCTTGCAGAAGAATTTGCACACGTTGTCATGCAAATTGCCTGGCCACATTCATTGGAGGCGTGTACTATAAGTACTATGTGTTTCCCACAATGCTTCGCTGTTCATAAGGATTTTGTCCTATGTAACACTCCCGGAGGAGTGTTAGCCTTACTCTCTGTTTGAAGAACAGCTTAGAGTAATTTCTGGAAAACTGCACTAGACAGGTTTCCTTAGTGCAGTTAGGATTGCTTATCTGTTTGTTTGTTCTGTTGCCATTGTCCTGTCCCAATGGTGGTCGACAGGAAATGGTTCTGATCTCTGTTCTTGGAGTATAGCTGGTGCAGCGGTTGCTACCAGCTATCTCTACTGATCTGTCTCCTTGGATCGCGCTAGCCACTTTTCGCTAGCGCTGTGGATCCTTCTGTTCTGTCTCCTTGGATCGCGCTAGCCACTTTTCGCTAGCGCTGTGGATCCCTCTGTTCTGTCTACCGGGATCGCGCTAGCCACTTTCCGCTAGTGCCGTGGATCCTTCTGTTCTGCTACTCTGTACCTGGATCGCGCTAGCCACTTTCGCTAGTGCTGTGGATCCTATCTCTCGCTTGTCCCTGTTTTCGTGTATCTGTCTTGTCTGCTACGAACGCTTGCTGGAGGCTCGGTGAGGTAACCGTTAAGCAAGCGCTCGCGTCCTCTGTTTCATGTTTGACTGTCAATGGTTAGTTAGGCGTGCTTGTCTCTATTGTGCTTATCACGTGGAGACCGCGCATAACCGCGTGCACTGTTGCGAATGAGTGCGGTGTTCGCGGTTAGCTAGCGTTTGTTATTTTCCATATCTCCTCATTGTATTATTTGCTGTGCCTTTGCTAACCTCGTATTCTGTTCTGATCTGCCTTTTGTCATGTCTGGCGATCGCACCTCTCGTGATCGCATTCCTGTTTCATATCTGCTGTTGTGTGTGCACTGTCGCGGGGTGGCGACTAGGTTGGCGCACACACATACAACCTGTCCCTTTGCTCGTCTCATTCGCAATCGCCTCTCTTGCGATTGCGTTCTGCGCTTCGTACAATTCCTGTCTGGCATTTGTGGAGGTACAGAGGATTGGTTCCTCTGCACTCCCCAGCGCCATCTGCCGACAGGAATTTTCCCTCTACAGGTGCGTAGCACCTTTTGCTGGGTACCTGAAAATATACGCTTGTGGAGGATTTCCACCGTGTCAGCGCACGCGTTGTGCGCTGATCACGGAGAAAGTTCCACAATCGTTACAGTATGACCAGCCCAACCCAAAACCCCAGTGTAGAAGGAAATTCCGATTTGTACGATTTTGTCGAGTTTGGGTCCTGTGTCTTTAAGAGCTTTAAAAGGCTTAACTCAGAGACCAAGGCAGAATTTCTTTCTGAGTGTGTGAGGTTTTGTCTGGACCCCACCTTTCAGATTACTGATCCGTCTACGTCGGCTCTTCAGTTTGCCTATGTGCTCTTAAAAGACGATTTGTTCACCTGGGCATATGATGTGCTAAAACATAATTCTTGGAATGGTAATCTGTATCAGTTGCTTGCAGTGATATTCTCTCACTGGTTTAACCCCCTTGGCGGTATGAAAAATACCGCCAGGGGGAAGCGCAACAGTTTTTTTTAATTTTTTTTTTTTTTTATCATGTAGCGAGCCGAGGGCTCGCTACATGATAGCCGCTGCTCAGCGGCATCCCCCCAGCCCCGCCGATCGCCTCCGGCGATAGGCGATCAGGAAATCCCGTTCAAAGAACGGGATTTCCTGGAGGGCTTCCCCCGTCGCCATGGCGACGGGGCGGGATGACGTCACCGACGTCAGCGACGTCGGGACGTCATTGGGAGACCCGATCCACCCCTCGGCGCTGCCTGGCACTGATTGGCCAGGCAGCGCTCGGGGTCTGGGGGGGGGGGGGGCCGCGCGCCGCACCGGATAGCGGCGATCGGGCGCGCGGCGGCGGCGATCGGGGTGCTGGCGCAGCTAGCAAAGTGCTAGCTGCGTCCAGCAAAAAAAAAATTAAGCAAATCGGCCCAGCAGGGCCTGAGCGGCACCCTCCGGCGGCTTACCCCGTGTCACACACGGGGTTACCGCTAAGGAGGTTAAACTGCCTGACTTACCACCTGCTCTGATTAAATGTGTAGCTGCTGATAAGTCAGCTGATCTTTCCCTTCCATGCAAAACTTTTCAGTATGACAATCAGTTCAATGTGTCTGTTGCCACTTCAGGTTTTAAACAGCAGACATGCAAAGTGGCTGAAAAGAGAAAAACTAAAAAACGCAAGCATCGGAATAAAACACTCCCTATTGATGTTTGTAATGATGTTGTTCCGTCTCCGGCTTTTTTGCCCCAATCCAAAGCTTATGTGAATCCTGCTATAGGTAGGATCGCACATTATATTAAAGCAGTTAAAAAATCTGTTCTTGTTCCTGAACTCCACCCCTATGGAGATTATTTAGATACTGGCCTGTTTGAACCCCCATTTGCTTCCTGGGATATTGGGGCCTTGCTAGAGGAATTCGATTTTGATTGGAAAGCCTTTTGCGATTTTTACATCGCAAAAAGCGACTATGTCTTGAATGATTGTCTCGATTCTATGTACCTTTTGATTAATTCCGATGACTGTGACAAGGGTGATGTGGATCTGATGATTTATGTATGGCAGACAATTTTGGATGAGTTGCACACACACCAACCAATTGATTCCAATAAAGAGACATCGTTGTCGGATGATTGTTCCTGCCTTTCTGGGGTAAAGCATGAGAGTCTTGACTTTGTGCAATCTGAAATGAATGAGTGTGCCGCTGTGGTTGATTCCTGTGCGAATCCTGAAGGATTCTCTCCTGACAGTGTGCAGTTTGAATCTGTGCGATCAGATGCCTGTTTTTCGGATGTTCCTGCAGATTGTGATTGGCATGAGTCTGCCGGTTTCCTCAAGGATGTGTGGGATCCTTTGTCATTTAGGAACAGATCTTTGAGATCTTCCATCTGTGACCCTGCTATGGGGAAAAGTTCTCGACTATGCAGCGTCAAAAGTAAAATTAATATGCCTAATAAAGTTTATCCTGTTGATGTCGCTATTTCTTCTACAGATGAGTCTCTGTCTCACCCTGTTCACACCTGTAAGGGCCTGTTGCCTGGTGACAGTTGCTCCAGTGTTTCGGTCCTAGATGCCTTGCAGTCTGCTCCGCAGATCGCGGAGGTGTGCGCTATGGAAGCGTCAGTTTCACAACCTAAAGTGAATTTTGATTCGCAGGTTTTGCGTTCTGGTTCCTCGGATTCGACATTGTTAGCCGAATCTAAGAGTGAGACAGCGCTTCGGTTTTGCGAATCTGATGCTGAACCTTCTTTGCCTTATTCAGAGACACTTTCTCTGAACCTGCCCTGTACCATGAATGAAAACATGTTTTCCTTTCACACTGACATTTGTGATCCTCTTTCTTGCTCTGAGAGAAGTGCTGATTCTGCACCCTGTACTCTGGATGAGTCAATGTGGCCTTGCTCAGAATCCCCTGCAGTGTCCATAAAGGCTCGTCTAGGTATTGCCACGATACTCACCTGTTTTTCTGCAGTTTTGGAGTTACAAGCTAGTTTGACTGCCACACAGAATTCTGGGTACAGTGAGAATTAAGTTAGGGAGTCAGTGTGTGTTCCAGTAAATATACCTGTACATTCCCCTCATGATGATGAGATCCAATCTCAGGTTATGGTGGAACCATTCCTGGGACATCTGCCCTGTCCACAAAATAAAGTTCCAGTTTTGCCCTGTAACATGGATAGTTCAGAATCCTTAGAAAACCTGGAAAATGATGTTCCTGAGGTCTTGTTTGATGTTCTGGAGGTCTCCGAGTTCCTCCCAAAGGGTGCAGAACTTGTAGGAGATGTCTCCTGCCCCCCAAGTCCTTCTGAGGTGTTGCCCTCTTCCGTGGGCATTGCTGCCTTGCTGGCTACCTTTTCAGCTCTGGTGGAGCTTCAGTCATGGGTAGTCAATGATGGATTTCTGTCAGATACCATTACAGTCATTGAGATCTCTAAGCCTGAGATCGAGCCTTCTTTTGAAAGTCCAGTACCTGTGACCGCTACTCGTGATGTTTTTCTGCCCGGTCCTGGTTTTGGTCTGGTCGTGCCGGACTCTGAGGTTGGCAGTTCCCCGACATGTCCTGAGGTTTCTCCTGTGCTGGTGTACCCCAGTGTGCTCTGTGACCCAGAAAGCCCAAGTGTGCCTCGGTTACCAGCGTACTCAGATGCTTCCTTGGTGGAGACATGTTCTGATTTAGCCTGCCTGCTTGCATGCCCAGAAGTGGTCCCTGAAAGTCTTGATCTTGATGGGTGTCCTCGTAATTCTGAATCCGGAATTGTCATTGGTTCCAGGGGGGTTCTTGGTAATTCTCCATGTGAGCCTGGTGATTGTTCTGCCCTCTTGGGATCTCTGTGGAGCTTCAAAAGGTTCTGGGAGATTCCGGGAGAAATTTTGCTTGGTACCCTGGATAAGATACAACGGTGGCTTTTGTGTTGTAAGGGACACTTCGAACAGGTATTGTGGCAAGTTTGGTATTTTTGGACGCTCCTTGGAAGGTGGTGGGTATCGTCTGGAGGGTGTCGATGGCTTCTTCTCTGGTGTTCACAGTCCTGATGGGCGTTATGCTGAGACTTGTAGTGCTGATGGGCATGTTTCGGTGGCTTCTGTTTCCGATGAGGTCGGTTTCGGGTGGACTGACTCTGGAATTGGACCTTGTCGGGCTGTCCCGACCTTCATGAGTCTTCGGTTGGAGTCTTTTGCTAATAGCGTTTTGAAGGTCGTCTGGAATTCGACCCTGGAGGGGGGGGGGGGGGGGGTACTGTGATGATCTGCTCAGCTGCCTGTGCAGGCAGGCAGCTTTTTGACCATTGTTTAGGTTTGCATGCTGCAGGACTCTGGAAAGAAGAGCTTCTGTCAGTTTTGCAGCTTGTGCTTGCAGAAGAATTTGCATACGTTGTCATGCAAATTGCCTGGCCACATTCATTGGAGGCGTGTACTATAAGTACTATGTGTTTCCCACAATGCTTCGCTGTTCATAAGGATTTTGTCCTATGTAACACTCCCGGAGGAGTGTTAGCCTTACTCTCTGTTTGAAGAACAGCTTAGAGTAATTTCTGGAAAACTGCACTAGACAGGTTTCCTTAGTGCAGTTAGGATTGCTTATCTGTTTGTTTGTTCTGTTGCCAATGTCCTGTCCCAATGGTGGTCGACAGGAAATGGTTCTGATCTCTGTTCTTGGAGTATAGCTGGTGCAGCGGTTGCTACCAGCTATCTCTTCTGATCTGGTCCTTGCATTGTAGAATAGAGTAAATGTAGATTATCTTGGGTAATTCTCTTCTTGCTGTAACAAACCTTAATGAGATGATTCCTGATCCTTTCCGCTGTTCTGTAGCAGAGTTGCTGTGAAAAATGGGTGTTGAAGGTATGCTGAATTGGGTTTCTGATAGTAATACCTTTTGGGATTAGATTTTCTCTCTTGCACTTTGATAGAAAAAAGATGTCACTGTCCAGTTGTGCCAATTTCTTCAGTAGGGTTTTACATTCCAAATGTGTGCGGTACATTATGGTATCTTGCATGATGATAGTAGTAAAAATGTTTCTGTACCGTGTTAGCCAAACAATATATGTAGGTGTAACGATTGTGGAACTTTCTCCGTGATCAGCGCACAACGCGTGCGCTAACATGGCGGAAATCCTCCACAAGCGTATATTTGCAGGCACCCAGCAAAAGGTGCTACGCACCCGTAGAGGGAAAATTCAGACAACCTCCCAATTTGAGACAAATGATTATCAGAAGTGCATTATCTACACCAGAAACTCCAGGCACATTACCCTGCAATAACACAAGGTGTGAGACCTGCCCTTATATCTTGTGCACAAGCCAAATACAAATACCAAACTCACAGAAATATCATCAAATATAAGACCAATTTTCCTGCGAGTCATCCAATGTCGTATATACATGATACGCTGCATGAAATGCCCCTCAAGTGGAATCTATATAGGAGAAACAGGACAAAAACTGCGCACAAGAATGAACCATCACCGCTTTAAAATTAATGAGGGTAAAATGGACACACCAGTGGGCCAACACTTCTGTGAACCAGGACACACCATGCAAGATCTAAAAGTACTTATTCTTAAGGGTAACTTCAAAAATGAACAAGCAAGAAAGATTTCTGAGTACAAATTTATGAAAATGTTCAAGACATTAACAGAAGGTTTAAATTGTGGAATGGGATTCATGACTCCTTATGTAACATGATTGACTTGGCTTCACTATCTTCAGAAACCTGCTAGATTTCATGTTTGCTTGCATAAGCTCACTGGCTCCAGCCTGCTGATCACCTGACATCTAACTGCTAAACAGCAACCAGTACAACTGCCATCTTCATGTTTGCTATTTCCCTGCATCAGTGTTTTACTACAGCTTACATCTGGAAATATGCCTGAAGAAGGGGACTAGATCCCAGAAAGCTTGCATTATTTAACTTTATCAGTTAGCCATTAAAAGGTATTACTTTTACAAGACTTTGTTTTTTCTACCTACATGTATTATTGCTCTCACTCTCTCTTATACTGGTCACTAGAACAGTTCACAATGGCACCTAATGGCAGAGAACTCTCTAAGAATCTTAAAGAGGAGCTGTCAGCCATACAATCTCAGAAAAAAAAACACATATACTGTATACGTAGATAAATACTTGCTCTACTTACATAAGTGTTGCACTGTCCACATTTTGATTTTAGTGATATTTCTAAAAAATAGAAAATCCATCTTAGTATTTTCCATCTTAACTCTCAGTCTATCTTGAAGACAATCCTAACATAATTTCCTCCCTTATTCTGTCTGTGTTTGCATTGGCCTCTCTCCTTCCAGTCTTCAGACACTCCCACCCAGCTCTGCAGTAGAAAGTGCATTGTTATTGTGTGGCTGCAGCTTTTCAGCATGAATAATATTAGCCAATCAGAGAGGAAAAGTGTGTGTGGGAGGGGAAAACAGGAGGGAAAGGGGCTTCAGCCAATCAGACTGCATTAGTTAAATCTGAGGGGAAAGTAAAGGAAGGAAGAAAGAAAACCCAGCATGCCTTGCAACTTCCTTTGTGCAGCAGATGTACCAAATGAGAGCCAGGGAAACTGGAGAATGATCTTTTATGGACAAGAAAAGTAAGAGGGATTTTTCACGCTTGGCCTGGTTAGCATCCTTTTCAGGGGCGCCTCTAGGCATTTTGTCACTCCAAGCGAGGAAACTTGTGCCCCCCTTTAAAATAATCGCAATGCTGCAGCATTTCACCAGAAAATAATCATATTACAGTAGTGGTTCAGTGCAATACTACGAGCTGCAGATCTACCACCTCTATACCACTGTGTCCAACTAAAAAATGTACTGTTTGATCATAATATTGATACATTTTTGCAACAGATTGATCAAAAGTATAATTGATGTGGGTGGTTGATAATCACCACATCCAATCATAGTGAAATACAATACAATAACATTTCTATAGCGCTTTTCTCCCATAGGACTCAAAGCGCTTAGGCTCTCTCAGATTCAGTAATTGGTAGTAGGATGAAGTATTCACACAACAAAAGTTATAATTCTGCAAATGCCAAACTGAACAGGTGGGTTTTCAGTCTGGATTTAAACACGGCCAGGGATGGAGCTGTCCTGATCTGTTGAGGTAGGGAGTTCCAAAATGTAGGGGCAGCATGACAGAAGGCTCTGGGACCAAAAGTTTCTGTAACGATCTGTGTAACACAGAGAGAATCTGATTACCGGTGATCTGCAGTATCACTGGGAATACAGATACTGTATTACCAGATTATAGATGATCTGCAGTATCACCGATAATCCGATATACCAGCTAACCTCTGGACACCTGAGTAGAGTGAGGGTGTTTGGTGCAAACAGTAATATTTAGAGGACTGGGCCTCAGAGCAGTAAGGAGTACTGCCTAATTTCTTCTGGACTCTCCCGAAGGGAGGAGTCAGGCTGAGAGAAGGAACGACAGAACGAGAGTGACACTCAAGAGGGAGTGTCACTATCAGGACTGGAAACCGCCTCTAACAGTAAGGTCGGTTCTCGAGGTCGGACAAGCCAGGTCGTAAACACACGGACAGATAAAGTACAGATTCAGAAAGTAGAGGTGAAGTCTAAAGTACAGGGAGGGTTCGGCAACAGGGTATCAGAAATATCGAGGTACAAAATCAGAAGGCAGATGCGGAGTCTAAGGACGAGCCAGGATTCGGCAACAGAGTATCAGAATGACAAGGTACAGGATCAGAGTTCAGGAGAATGGTCAGGCAGGCAGAAGGTCATAACAGATAATCACAATCAAACTAGTACTTTAAACTATCAACAAATCTAGCTAAGTGTAGGATTACAGCTCCAGCTGGTCCCGGCACACTTTCGGATCTGACTCAGGTCTGCGTGCTACCACGTAGTGATCGCAACGCCAGACAACCAGCAACTGAACAGCCAGCAGTATATATACCAAAACACTCTCCAGGCCCCTCCCAAATGCTGGACCAATGAGAGGTGTAAATATTGTCAGCTGACCAGCCTGGTCAGCTGACTCACTTCTGGCTGTTATATAAGCTCTGCCTCTGTGCGCGCGCGCGTGTCACTCTGAATCTTGGTGGACTATCAGTCCCAGCCACACCAGTACTGTTTTGCAATGTATCCAGCGAACCGAGCGTGGGAGCCGCCGCACCGCTCACTACACCAGCGGCGACTTCCCCATGCTCAACCCTTTTGTCAGGACCACTGCCATGCGGCAAGTTCGCCGCCTCCGAAGCGGATTCCGCCGCTCCCAATGCGGATTCCGACGCTCTGCCTATGCGGCATGCAGTGGTTTTTCCGCGCTGTGACGCCATGCTGGACGCGGAAACAGCCGCCTCACCTTGAGAAACGGCGGCTTTTCCACGTATCTTCACAGTACCCCTCCCGAGGAGTGGACTCCGGACAACTCCTCCCAGGTTTCTCGGGATGTAAGGCATGAAACTCCTTCCTTAACTCGTCCGCATGCATGCGAGTCCCTGGTACCCATTGACTCTCCTCAATGCCATACCCTTTCCAATGTACCAGATACTGTACCGAGTTCTGGACAATGCGTGAGTCCAAAATTTTCTCTATTTCAAACTCAGATTGACTATCCACCATGACAGGAGGAGGGGGAGTAGAGCCCACATGGACTGCTGGTTTGAGCAGGGATGCGTGAAATGACCTTACCCCACGCATGCTGGCGGGCAGGTCAACGTTATAAGTAACGTTGTTAATCTTTTTCGCCACTGGAAACGGACCAACAAACCTGGGGCCCAATTTGTCTGAGGGCTGTTTCAGGGTCAAATGACGTGTTGATACCCAAACCAAGTCTCCTGGTTGGAATCTCCACTCCACCGAACGTCTTTTGTCAGCTGGCCCCTTCTGACTCAAAAACGCCTTTTGCAAGCTATCTCTCACTGTCCGCCAAATGTCTTTAAAAGACCTTTGCCAGGCCTCCAGAGCTGGAAATGGGGTGGAGGCCACCGGCAATGGTGAGAATTTGGGCAATCTTCCAGACACTACCTGGAACGGAGAAAACCCGGTGGAAGAACTTTTAAAATTATTTTGTGCGAATTCCGTAAAGGGCAGAAATTTGACCCAGTCGTTCTGCGCCTCTGCAACGTAGCATCTCAAAAACTGCTCCAAAGACTGGTTGACCCTCTCCGTCTGCCCATTGGTCTGTGGGTGGTAGCCCGATGATGTCATGGTCAACTGTATCAAAGGCTGCAGAAAGGTCTAGCAGTATGAGGATCAAGCACTCTCCTCTGTCTCTTGCCATGAGCAGGTGGTTGCATATTTGGATGAGGGCAGTTTCAGTGCTGTGGTGTTTCCTGAAGCCAGATTGGAATGGGTCATAACTGTTGTTTTGTAGGATTTTGGCTTCTAGCTGGAGGTAAACAGCTTTTTCAATTAGCTTGCCCAGAAAGGGAAGGTTAGAGACAGGTCTGTAGCTGGTCATTGCATCTGGGTCCAGGGAGGGTTTTTTGAGGAGAGGCCTGATGATTGCTTCCTTCAGTAAAGCAGGAAATATCCCTGATTGTAAGGAACAGTTAACAATTTTGAGGAATACCGGTACGAACAGGTCGGGGCAGTTCAACATGAACTGTGTTGGGCCAGGATCCAGGTCACAGGTAGTTAGGCGAAGGTGAAATAATCTGTCGGTAATAATGAATGCATTCAGAGTTCTATGTATAGTTAGGTAAGCGCTCAACAATGCTTGTACTTCAAATAGCAGATGAAAGCAAAGCCCCCCCTTCGGGGAGAGACTCACCAGATTCTGCGGCCTCTTGGGCCTGTTCTCGCCTTCAGGGTATTGGCCACCCCGCAGCCTCACTGGCAATCCACTTTCAGGTGCTTCAAGTCTGTGTAGGCAAAAAAGGCAAAACAGGGCTTGTCCTGTGCAGCTACCGTCTGGCCGGTACAAAAAATAATGAATATAATGAATGCATGTATTGACAGCTATAGGCTAGGGTTACTAATAACAAGACTGGGGTGATTAAAATTGTGAGGGTAAGATGAGGGGGCAAAGTAGAAAATGACAAGGAACATGTATTGTATTGTATTGTATTGTATTGCACAAATGTATTGCATTTTTCTCCTGGCGGACTCAAATTGCTTGAGCTGCTGCCACTAGGGCGCACTCTATAGGCAGTAGCAGTGTTGGGGAGTCTCGCCCAAGGTCTCCTACTGAATAGGTGCTGGCTTACTGAGCAGGAATAGCTGAGATTTGCTGAGGTTTGATACCCAGGTTGCTAGTGCCAGAGGCAGAGCCCTTAACCATTACACTATCCATAGAGAGAGGGGAGAAAAGCACTTTTATTTAGCTTTCCTGTATGACAAGAAGACAGCCAGCACTAGGGGAAGAGGGGAAACAAAGGTGAATGAGGGAGAGAAGAGAAGTGGAGAGATACTGAGATGGAGCAGAGATCATAGATAGTATTGCAGTCCCACATCACACAGGGGCTACTTGCCTGTAATGTGACTCCTGCCCTGCCAGTCTCTCACACAAGGCTGCAGCAGCCCTCATGGAGTCTAGTGATAGTCAAAATCTTTTCAACCGGTATAATACCTTAACAAGCTGTCCACATGCAATCTTTACTATGGTGAGAGAGCAGACAGTTTTTTTTTCTATGGACTCTGCATAAGGCAAGCCTCCTCAGCCAGCCTAGTGCTTCACATTGCCTTATACAAGAAAAACCTCAATGCACCAGACACTGTACCAGCAGCCTGGAGGAAAATCTCCCCCCTTTGCCCCTGGCCAGTCCGTTTTGGAATGCCTTGTACCTGCTTCCCTGAAAGACACCATCCTCCTCTTCTGATGTGTTTTCTTTTCACTGTCATAAGGAGGGGCAGGACAGGAGTGAACAGATACAGTCTAGATCCCGAGATAACAACTAATTAGGGAATGTCATACAAAGTGTTACATAGTTACATAGTTATTTGGGTTGAAAAAAGACATACATACATCGAGTTCAACCAGGGAACAAAGTACAACACCAGCCTGCTCCCTCACATATCCCTGTTGATCCAGAGGAAGGCGAAAAACCCTTACAAGGTATGGTCCAATTAGCCTCAAAAGGGAATAAAATTCCTTCCCAACTCCAGATGGCAATCAGATAAAATCCCTGGATCAACATCATTGGTCATTACCTAGTAATTGTAGCCATGGATGTCTTTCAACGCAAGGAAAGCATCTAAGCCCCCTTTAAATGCAGGTATAGAATTTGCCAAAATTACTTCCTGTGGCAATGCATTCCACATCTTAATTACTCTTACTGTAAAGAACCCTTTCCTAAATAAATGGCTAAAACGTTTTTCCTCCATGCGCAGATCATGTCCTCTAGTCCTTTGAGAAGGCCTAGGGACAAAAAGCTCATCCGCCAAGCTTTTATATTGCCCTCTGATGTATTTATACATGTTAATTAGATCCCCTCTAAGGTGACTTTTCTCTAGACTAAATAAACCCAGTTTATCTAACCTTTCTTTGTAAGTGAGACCTTCCATCCCACGTATCAATTTTGTTGCTCGTCTCTGCACCTGCTCTAAAACTGCAATATCTTTCCTGTATGCCCAGAACTGAATTCCATATTCCAGATGTGGCCTTACTGGAGAGTTAAACAGGGGCAATATTATGCTAGCATCTCAAGTTTATTTCCCTTTTAATGCATCCCAAACTTTTGTTAGTTTTAGCTGCAGCGGCTTGGCATTGAGTATGATTATTTAACTTGTTGTCGATGAGTACTCCTAAGTCCTTCTCCAAGTTTGATGTCCCCAACTGTATCCCATTTATTTTGTATGGTGCTAGACCATTGGTACGACCAAAATGCATGACATTACATTTTTCAACATTGAATTTCATCTGCCGTTTATGTGCCCATATAGCCATCCTATCCAGATCCTGTTGCAATATGTCCCTATCTTCCTGAGAGTTGATGATTCTGCACAATTTTGTATCATCTGCAAAAATAGCAACATTGCTTACTACTGCATCTACTAGGTCATTAATAAATAAATTGAAGAGCACTGGACCCAGTACAGACCCCTGTGGGACCCCACTGCTGACAGTCACCCATTTTGAGTATGATGCATTGACCACAACTCTGTTTTCTGTCCATTAGCCAGTTCCCTATGCATGCACACAGACTCTTCCCCAGTCCTTGCATCCTCAGCTTTTGCACCAGACTTTTGTGTGGAACAGTGTCGAAGGCCTTTGCAAAGTCCAAGTATATCACATCTACAGCATTCCCTATATCCACATTAGTGTTCACTACCTCATAAAAGCTGAGCATGTTAGTCAAACAGGACCTGTCTTTAGTAAACCAATGTTGATGCTGAGAAATAAGATTATTTTCTACTATGAAGTCATGTATAGTATCTCTTAGTAACCCTTCAAATAGTTTGCATACAACTGATGTTAAGCTTACAGGTCTATAATTTCCTGGATCTGATCTTTTACCCTTCTTAAATAATGGGAAAACGTGGGCTGTACGCCAATCCACTGGGACTCTGCCAGTAAAAAGAGAGTCACAAAAGATAAAATAAAGGGGTTTATCTATAACTGAACTTAATTCCTTTAGGACCCGAGGATGTATGCCATCCGGGCCAGGTGCCTTGTCTATTTGTAATTTATTTAGTCGTGCCTTCGTTTCTTCCTGCGTTAAGTATTTAATATTACAGTTGGAAGAATGAGACTCTTCTGCATCTGTAATTTGCAACAGTGATCTTTCCCTTGTGAAGACAGAAGCAAAGAAAGCATTTAATAACTCTGCCTTACTTTGGTCATCCACCATTGAGTTGCCACCCTCATCTTTTAGGAGTCCAATACAATCAACCTTTCTCTTTTTAGAGTTTATGTACTTGTAAAACTTCTTTGGGTTAGATTTGATATCCCTAGCGATTTGATTTTCAGCTTCAATCTTTGCCAGCCTAATTTATTTTTTACAACTTTTATTGCGCTCCTTATAATTTCTTAATGCAGCCTCGGTCCCCTCCTGTTTTAGGACCTTATAGGCATTCTATTTCCACTTCATTTTATCTCTAACCTTTGTATTCATCCATAGAGGCCTTTTTTTTTTATTCCTAGACATTTGTTTCCATATGGAATATACATACTACAATATTGATTGAGAATAAGTTTGTTGTAGACAAAAGTTTTGTAGACTCCTTATGTGAGGCTCAGTAGCAGATGCTTTCATTAGAACTTTTTATCTCCGCACCCTCAGTTTTCAGTCTCTAGGACAGGAAAAATAACCCCCCCTGGAAGCCTCCCCCAGATAAATCTGCACTCCAGGCAATTGGCTTATCAGCTGGTGCCTAGAGGCGCCTCTGATCCTTATTACTTGTTTACCAGATAAAAATAAAGACTTGATTTTTTGCCTGACAGTTACACTTTAAAAAAAGCATTGTTGCTCTACAAAGTTAGCCTTGGCCCCCTGTAGGCCAAGACAGCAATTATAATACTATCAAGGATGCCTTAATCGCTTAGTTCCAGTTTACTCCAGAAGTATACCGGAAAAAGTTTTCTACTATCCAAAAACGGTCCACAGACTCTTACTTGGATGTGGCTAACCGCTTATGCACCACATTCCGCCAATATGAAACAATAATAATAATAATAATAATCTTGAGGATTTGATCATCCAGGACCAGCTTTATGCTTATAGATGTGAGAGTTTGTGTTGGAGCTGAAGCCTCAGACTGTAAAAGAAGCCGCTGAGCTGGTGGACACTTTTGTCATCACTGTGTGCCAGACTTTCAAAAACCTGCAATACAGGACATTCGCAAGCATGTGGTACCGGACACTCTCCGACTCCTGCTACCAGACAGATGCAAATCGCCAATACCTGCCAAGGACACAGCCATGTCCTAGAACTGGGGAGAAGGCAGTGAGCCTTGAGTCAGCATGGTCCTGGTGTGAGCTGTGTCGCAGGCACGATTACACCAAACTAACCTGTTGAGCAAGTAAGTCAGCGCACCCACCTAGCCAGGCAGCTAGCACCGCAAGGACGCCAAGTCCTAAGGGGGCTAACAACTCCAAGCCACCACATACCTCATCCTCTGTATTGCTTGTCGGGGGCTCAGAGATCCACAGTGGCCCCCAAAATCATCAGCCTGTCACTGTGAATCTCCAGACCCTGGTGCAGATGTTACCTTGGTCCATTCACACCTTGTTACAGCAAAGGATATACTCCCAGGAAAATATTTCACTATTACCGGAGTCAGAGGCGCTTGCACTCATGTTTCACAAGCTCAAGTCACCATCAGGGACATATCAATAGGGGGTGCAGAGGTAGGCAACATATCGGAGCCCTTGGGCCAAAGGAGCCCCTAAGGTTCGTCCCTCAACTACAGTATTAGCTCTCTATTGGTCCTGTGCTGATAATAATCACTTCTGTAGATATTTGCAGTGATCTCTAACAAACTGTTCCCCATGCCCTTCTTGCTCCTTCTTGACACTGTGGTTGTCCTTGGTAGGTTTTGGTGCGCCGTATCAATTGTTATGTATAGAGTGCTTTGGGGGGCCCCATTGTAAAACTTGCATCGGGGCCCACAGCTCCTTAGCTACGCCACTGGTCACTACCATTGATTGGGTAATGGGATGTCAAGATTGGGTTGTTGGGGTCCTGGATTATATCCCCGTTGAAACAGTGCTTGGCACTGATCTGGGCTCCCCCGTGTGCCATTGCAACTACCCTGGGGACACGCAGGAGACCCAGACCTGGCTCCCTTACCAAAACCAGGTACTGTCAAAATCTTTGGGGGACAGACAGACAGGTACAGTTCACCTGCTATTGCTAACATACATACCCATACATACCTACCACATCTATGTGGGAGGTATGTTTGTGTAACTGCGTTTGCAGATGCTTCCAATGTCACCAGTAACCTTAGCTCAGATGGGGTTACTGAGACAGAACCAACAGTTACTCTACCTACATCTGACCTCAGCGTTAAAGGTACAGTAACTCTCCTCAGCTGACCTACGTCATTGGTCATCTGGAGGAGGCATGCGACGCTGCATTTGTGCAGGCCTTTAAGAGAGATCTAAGTCTGGAAGTGCTTAGGGTTCAAGCCACCAAGACTCTAGCCGAGGTAGCTCCATACAAAGTGTACGCGCATGCACAGAAGACACAAATGCCAGACTAAATAGGTGGCTTTTCAGTTTTGATGTAAATGTGTCCTTATGGGAGGTGTGACGCAGTTGCAACAAATTTTTCTGGTATCCTAGGCCTACGTGTAGGGATTTGAATGTTAGTGTGAGAATCCGCTCAGCTGCCTGCGCAGGCAGGAAGCCTTTTGACCATTGTTTAGGTTTGCATGCTGCAGGACTCTGGAACAGAGACCTGTCTTTCCATTGCAAGTTCTGGTCTGTTCTCTTGCTGGGGAATTTGCATACATTCGTTATGCAAATCCCCTACCTGCCTTCTTTGATGACTGGCACTATAAGAGCTTTATGTTTCCCAGAAGGCTTTGCTGGTCATTTCCCTTCCATGGTCTGTTCCTGATGGACACTGCTGGAGTGTCAGCCGTTGCTATCTAGTATAGTTAATTCCTGGGGGGTTGCTTTAGGCTCCCCTTCTAGCCCAGTCAGGTTGTATTATCTGTTTATATGTTCTGTTGCCATTGTCCTGTCCCAACGGTGGTCGACAGGAAATGGTTCTGATCTCTGTTCTTGGAGTATAGCTGGTGCAGCGGTTGCTACCAGCTATCTCTTCTGTTCTGTCTCCTGGGATCGCGCTAGCCACTTTTCGCTAGTGCTGGGGATCCTTCTGTTCTGTCTCCTGGGATCGCGCTAGCCACTTTTCGCTAGCGCTGGGGATCCTTCTGTTCTGTCTTCTGGGATCGCACTAGCCACTTTTCGCTAGCGCTGGGGATACTTCTGTTCTGCTACTCTGTACCTGGATCGCACTCGCTTCTCGCTAGTGCTGTGGATCCTATCTCTCGCTTGTCCCTGTTTTCGTGTATCTGTCTTGTCTGCTACGCTTGCTGGAGGCTCGGTGAGGTAACCGTTAAGCAAGCGCTCGCGTCCTCTGTTTCATGTTTGTCTGTTAATGGTTAGGTAGGCGTGCTTGTCTCTATTGTGCTTATCACGTGAAGACCGCGCATAACCGCGTGCACTGTTGCGAATGAGTGCGGTGTTCGCGGTTAGCTAGCGTTTGTTATTTTCCATATCTCCTCATTGTATTATTTGCTGTGCCTTTGCTACCCTCGTGCCCTGTTTTGCTCAGTCTTGTGTCTCTGTCGGCAATCGCCATTCTTGCGATTGCATTCCCACTTCGTTTCCGCCGTTGTGTGTTCACCGTCGCTGGGTGGCGACTAGTTTGGTGGACACACATTGGTTCTGTACCTTTGCTCTGTTTCTTGTGGGCTATCCAGCCCTGCCTGATCGTTCCTTGTCCTGGATCTGTACAATTCCCGTCTGGCATCTGTGGCTGTGCAGCGACTGTGTTCGCCTGCACTCCACAGCGCCATCTGCCGGAGGGAATTGCCCTCTGCGGGTGCATAGCACCTAGCCTGGGTGTCCTCAAATATACGCTTGTGGAGGAAATCCGCCGCGTCAGCGCACGTCTGGTGCGCTGACCGCGAATACGATTCCACAATCGTTACAGTTAGCATGCCAATTTTGAAAAGGATTCTCCATTTTATGGGTAGCCATTGTAGTGAGCAAAGGATTGATGTTGCGTGGCAATAGCAGGGTTGGCTTTTTGGCAGCATTCTGTATTTGTTGCAGGTGGTGTAGGTCTTTATTTGGAGGGCCTGCATAGAGGGCATTGCAATAGTCCAGCTGTGATGTGATGAAGGGCTTATTGCTTAAGGGCATGTTCACACTACAAGAGCTTTTTAACATGTAGCTTTTTATCATGTAGCTTTTTATCATGTAGCTAGCCTATCGCTAGCTACATGATTCCCTGCTCCCTCCCTCCCACCCTTCCGATCGCCGCCGGCGATCATGCCCAACAGGAAATCCCGTTCTGAACGGGATTTCCTTCAGGGCTTCCCCCGTCACCCGATCCACCCCATAGCGCAGCCTGGCGGTGATTCACCAGGCTCCGCAAGGGGTCTTTGGGGGGGGGGGCCTCTTTTGCAGTGGGTAGCAGCGGATCGGCGGCGATCAAAACAAACACACAGCTAGCAAAGTGCTAGCTGCGTGTTTTTAAAAAAATTGTGCCAATCGGCTCACCAGGGCTGGAGCGGTGCACAGCGGCGTTACTGGACGAGCTCAGCTCGTCCAGAACGCTAGGGAGGTTAATTGCTAGTGATTTTGAAAAGCTCTTGCTAATGCAGTGCTATGGGGGATTTTTACAAAATCTCATCGCTCCAGTGAGAACACACACAGAGGATAAGGTTAGCAAGAGCCTTTAAAATCACAAAACTCTTAGAAAAGCTCTTGTAGTGTGAACAAGCCCTTATTTTTGCAATATTCCTTAGGTAAAAGAAGGAATTTTTCCCCACAGCTGAGATTTGATTCCTGAAGTTTAATTCCCATCAATCAGTCCTTAACCTCAGTGGAGTTGACTGTGTCTGGAGCTGCATTGCTGTTAGGCCTTGGCCTCCGATGACAAGAACCTCAGTTTTAAATTGCTCCATACGATTCACACCTTCTAAAACGTTCTTTATTAAAGCTTCGTAAAAACAGTTACACCATTTTCCATTTATACCATTTTCGTAAAAACAGTTACACCACGTATATATTTTGCCCTACCTACCTATACCTAAAAAAAACCCCTACCTACCTTTTTTAAAAATGTTCTGGGGTTTACTTTACTTTTCTGGGGTATAGATTGCCCTACCTACCTATCTAAAAAAAAAAAAAATCTACCTACCTTTCCCAAACCTGATACTAAAATGACCAAACGGTTGTTCTCGGCAGAAGAGGCATGCGCCTTCATGCAAAACAGCAGCACACGTGGGGAGGAATCTGAGGGCGCTGAGTGGCTACCAATAGATGACTCGGAGTCGATTTCCGATAGTGACTCCTATGTCGGAGTCCGCAAGGCCACCAGCGCAGAAAGTCCGCAGAAGGGTGCAGTCTAAGGCCATCAGGGAGAGTGATTCGGGGGAAGAAGGGCCATCAGGTGTCAGAGAAGGGAGAGCAGCTGACACTGTTGCAGTAACCAGCCATAGCAGTCAGGGCGGTCAAAGTGCCGCCAGGCCACGGCAGAATAAAAGGCGAAAGGTACCTCGGAGAGAGGCGGTACCGTCTGAAATGTGTGATCTTGTATAGTCTACTCCAAATGGAAGAACCCAATATCCCCTTTACCGCAAGAAGCAGATTATTAGTTGAGACCG
Source organism: Hyperolius riggenbachi (assembly GCF_040937935.1). Classification (NCBI taxonomy): domain Eukaryota; kingdom Metazoa; phylum Chordata; class Amphibia; order Anura; family Hyperoliidae; genus Hyperolius; species Hyperolius riggenbachi. Next base: position 147,854,104 of record NC_090654.1, read on the forward strand.
CAAATATGGCACCTCTTGATTTTTTTTCAGTTGCTGATTACTGACCAGTTCCTAGAATATATTGTTGAGCAGACTAACATCTATGCTCAACAATTTTTGGCTGATAATCCTTCCTCTTGTTACAAATCAAAATGGAAGCCCACATCCATCACTGAGCTTAAAGCTTTCCTTGGCCTGACTTTCAACATGGGCCTTACATGGAAACCACAAGTCCAAATGTATTGGTCCAAAAAACCAATACATTGGATGGCTATTTACCGGGCAACAATGATCAGGGGCCGTTATCAAAGGCTCATGCGATTTCTGCATTTTAACAATAATGAGAACTATCTCCCCTCTGATGACCCAGACCGTGACCGCGTATTTAAAATAAGGCCTCTTCTCAATCACCTCAACAAGAAGTTTTGTGAGGTGTACATGCCTGAGCAAAACATTTCAGTGGATGAGTCCCTGGTTCCCTTCCATAGCAGGTTAGCCCTAAAACAGTACATCCCCAGCAAACGTGCCAGGGATGGGGTTAAGCTATATAAGGTTTGCGAGAGCAGGACTGGATATACATATGCTTTCAATGTATATGAAGGGAAAGACAGTCTGCTTGAGCTCGCTGGATGCCCATCATACTTGGGTACCACCGGAAAAATTGTTGTGGAACTGCTTAATCCACTTCTGCACAAAGGGTACCACTTGTACGTAGATAATTTCTACACAAGTGTACCGCTTTTTAAATTCCTGTATGCATCTGAAACTCCAGCCTGTGGTACTGTGAGGCCGAACAGGAAAGCAATGCCTCAGCAGGTCCTACACAAAAAATTGCAAAAGGGGGAGTCCTTAAGCCTCCGAAGTAATGAACTCTTGGCACTAAAATACAGGGACAATAGGGACGTACTCAAGTTGTCCACAATTCACACGGAGGCTATAGTGACAACGACATCTAAGGGAGAAAGACAACAAAAGCCAGTAGCCATTGCAGAGTACAGCAACTACATGGGGGGTGTCGACCTCTCTGATTAGCTGCTTGCACTATATGCAGTCCACCAAAAAAACAAGGCGTGGTACAAGAAAGTCGGAATTCATCTCCTGCAGATGACATTGTACAATGCTTTTGGCATCTACAAAGAATCGAGCAATGTGGACTCATACATCAAGTTCCAGGAGGAGGTGGTTTCAGCACTGATTAGTGAATCTGCCAATACTGCCCACCCCACAGACTCTCTGGATTGCGAAGATGTCGTAACGGCTGTTTTAAAGTGTACCACACAGTTCAAAATGATTAACAATTCATCTTTTTCAAACTGTGTTCACTATATACATTTTGTCATCTGGTTTCTGACCCCTGGCTTAGTTTACGACCATTCTCTTACTTCTGACCCCTGGATTGGCTGACGACCATTCTCCGATTTATGACCCCTGGATTGGCTGATGACCATTCTCCGGTTTCTGACCCTTGGATTGGCTGACGATCATGCTCTGGTTTCTGACCCCTGGATTGGCTGACAACCATTCTCTGGTTTCTGACCCTTGGATTGACTGAAGACCCTTCTCTGGTTTTTGACCCTGGCTTGGCTGACAACCCTTCTCCAGCTTCTAACTCCTGGATTGGCTCAATTCATCCCTCCCATTTAGTGCTGCCTCATAGATCTCCAGTGATGGGCTATAACTTGTCATTTGGGAATCATATATGTATGCTGTACATTACATAACCTTGCTGTACATTACAAGCCATTGCGCACCTTGAGTGTAATGGTGTACTATGCACCCAGAAAGCTAAAGTGGTACCATTTTAATTATCAAAAAGCAAGAGAATTGAATTTGACGGAAATTATATATATAATATATGTATGTATTTATTTGACATATGTTAGGGCTAAGGCCTATGTCACCTGACTTTATTTTCATGACAAAGTGAAAAAAACTGTAAAAAAACAGCATTTTCAAAGTTATGTTCAAATTTCATGAAAACCGCATAAGTCCGACTGTTACAAAATGGCAATATCTGAGTAGACCTGGGTGTCTAGTTTTCAGAATGGTGACATTTGTGACATGTATTGAATGTTCTGATGTTCCAGGGGCTTTGATAAGAAAGAATGACAATGTTACATCTGGTGAAAAAATGGCTCTGAAAAAGCCATTGGTACTACTTGTGGTTAAGAGGCTGCTGTGTGCCCAAATAGCTACCCGATTATGTATATGGGGTATCATTTTAACCGTGACAAGCAAGAGAATAGAATTTGAGGTATATCAGGCCTAAGGCCTATGTCACCTGGCTTTATTTTCACGACAAACTGAATCAAAAGCAATACAATTATTATTTTCATATACGCTGTGCCAAAGTAAAACATTTGTAAAAAGTAAGAAAAGTGACAGAATTGAAAAGAGAATACATACATTGTTACCTTAGGGACTTTTTTAAATATGTACACCATGAGGGTGTGTTACTGTTATATAATGCAAATAATGGCTTTTAATTACTGATAAACTACAATGAGAAAAGCAAAAACAAAAATTGGAAAAAATACACCTTAATTTCCAAATAAAATATTGTCGCCATACATTGTACTAGGAACATAATTTAAAATGTTGTAATAACCAGGACACATGTTCAAATAAAATGTGAGGGTTTAATCTATAGCAACACTTTTCATTTTCAAACTATAATGGCTGCAAACTAAGGAAAAATAACTTTTTACATTTTTTTCACCATATTTCCATTGAAATGCATAGATCAATAAAATAGTTCTTAGCAAAAAGTACCACCCAAAGAAAGCCTAATTGGGGGCAAAAAAACAAGGTATAGATCATTTATGTGTGATAAGTAGTGATAAAGTTATTGGTGAATGAATGGGAGGAGTGTGAAATGTAGAAATTTGTTCTGGTTTTTTAGGGGGAAAACGCCAGGGACGCGAAGTGGTTAATAAAGAAAGTTTTAGATGGTGCAAATCGTATGGAGTAATTTACAGCTTCTTGTGACTCCAAAGGTGATTCCAGTACATCAATTCACCATTGGTGCAGTAGCAATTACGCTATCAAGAACCTCAGTTTTGTCAGCATTGAGTTTAAGCCAGTTTACATTCATCCATTCCTGAAACTCAGCTAAGTATGTGTTTATTTTTGTGATTGGGGTCTGTCATGTCGGGTTTGAATGACATACAGTATATAGCTGGGTGTCATCAGCATAGCAGTGGTATGTCAGACCGTGTTTTTGGATGATTTTCCCCAGTGGCAGCATGTATATGGTAAACAACAAAGGGGATAGTATTGAGCACACCATATTTTAGTGGCACAGGGTTAGACTGAAAAGGACCCAGTTGTGGATTTGATAGCAGACCGAATAGATGAGACTTTGTCTGTGAAGAAGAGGGCAAATTTATCACATAGGTCCTTAACCACTTCCCGACCGCCGTATAGACAATTGGCGGCCGGGAAGTGGACACCGCAAGGACCGCCGTATTGACAAATGGCGGCGGTCCTTGTAGGGGCATGGGCGGCATGATCGCGTCATTCGTGACGCGATCGGCCGCCGGGGACTGGCTCCGCCCGCCTTGCGCTGTAACCCGCCGGCCGTTCGGAAACGCCGGCGGGTTACTAGCACCCGGATCGCGGCATACAAAGTGTATAATACACCTCCCAAGTGCAGTGTTTACATCTGTTCTCTACCCTAAACACCCACTACTTACCCATCAATCACCCCGTCACTGCTACCTATCAGTTTAGACCCCTATCTGCCCCTAGGGCACTCAATCACCCGCCCACACCCTCAGAACGCCCTCAGACCCCAGCCCTGATCACCTCGCCAGTGCATTGCTTGCATCTATTCCCCCCTCTAATCACACCTTGAGACACCCATCAATCACCTCCTGTCACCCCCTAGTACACCTACCCATCAGATCAGGCCCCAATTTTCCCCGTGTGGGCTCCTGATCACTCGGCCAAACCCTCAGATCCCCCTCAGACCCCCTTCCGATCACCTCCCCAGTGCATTGATTGCATCTATTTTCCCCTCTAACCACCCCCTGAGACACCCATTAATCACCTCCTGTAACCCCCCTAGCACTCCTATCCATCAGATCAGGCCCAATACAACCTGTCATCTAAAAGGCCACCCTCCTTATGACCGGTTCCACAAAATTCGCCCCCTCATAGACCACCTGTCATCAAAATTTGCAGATGCTTATACCCCTGAACAGTCATTTTGAGACATTTGGTTTCCAGACTACTCACGGTTTTAGGCCCGTAAAATGCCAGGGCGGTATAGGAACCCCACAAGTGACCCCATTTTAGAAAAAAGACACCCCAAGGTATTCTGTTAGGTGTATGACGAGTTCATAGAATTTATTTTTTGTCAAAAGTTAGCGGAAATTGATTTTTATTGTTTTTTTTTTTCACAAAGTATCATTTTTCACTAACTTGTGACAAAAAATAAAATCTTCTATGAACTCGCCATACACCTAACGGAATACCTTGGGGTGTCTTCTTTCTAAAATGGGGTCACTTGTGGGGTTCCTATACTGCCCTGGCATTTTAGGGGCCCTGAACCGTGAGGAGTAGTCTAGAAAACAAATGTCTCAAAATGACCTGTGAATAGGACGTTGGGCCCCTTAGCGCACCTAGGCTGCAAAAAAGTGTCACACATGTGGTACCGCCGTACTCAGGAAAAGTAGTATAATGTGTTTTGGGGTGTATTTTATCACATACCCATGCTGGGTGGGAGAAATCTCTCTGTAAATGGACAATTGTGTGTAAAAAAAATCAAACAATTGTCATTTACAGAGATATTTCTCCCACCCAGCATGGGTACGTGTAAAAATACACCCCAAAACACATTATACTACTTCTCCTGAGTATGGCGGTACCACATGTGTGGCACTTTTTTACACCCCAAGTACGCTAAGGGGCCCAAAGTCCAATGAGTACCTTTAGGATTTCACAGGTCATTTTGCGACATTTGGTTTCAAGACTACTCCTCACGGTTTAGGGCCCCTAAAATGCCAGTGCAGTATAGGAACCCCACAAATGACCCCATTCTAGAAAGAAGACATCCAAAGGTATTCTGTTAGGAGTATGGTGAGTTCATAGAAGATTTTATTTTTTGTCACTAGTTAGCGGAAAATGACACTTTGTGAAAAAAAACAATTAAAATCAATTTCCGCTAACTTGTGACAAAAAAATAAAAACTTCTATGAACTCACCATACTCCTAACGGAATACCTTGGGGTGTCTTCTTTCTAAAATGAGGTCATTAGTGGGCTTCCTATACTGCCCTGGCATTTTAGGGGCCCTAAACCGTGAGGAGTAGTCTTGAAACATAAATGACCTGTGAAATCCTAAAGGTACTCATTGGACTTTGGGCCCCTTAGCGCAGTTAGGGTGCAAAAAAGTGCCACACATGTGGTATTTCCGTACTCGGGAGAAGTAGTATAATGTGTTTTGGGGTGTATTTTCACACATACCCATGCTGGGTGGGAGAAATACCTCTGTAAATGACAATCTTTAGATTTTTTTACACACAATTGTCCATTTACAGAGGTATTTCTCCCACCCAGCATGGGTATGTGTAAAAATACACCCCAAACACATTGTACTACTTCTCCTGAGTACGGCGAAACCACATGTGTGGCACTTTTTTGCACCCTAACTGCGCTAAGGGGCCCAAAGTCCAATGAGTACCTTTAGGATTTCACAGGTTATTTTGAGAAATTTTGTTTCAAGACTACTCCTCACGGTTTAGGGCCCCTAAAATGCCAGGACAGTATAGGAACCCCACAAATGACTCCATTTTAGAAAGAAGACACCCCAAGGTATTCTGTTAGTAGTACGGTGAGTTCATAGAAGATTTTATTTTTTGTCACAAGTTAGCAGAAATTGATTTTTATTGTTTTTTTCACAAAGTGTCATTTACCGCTAACTTGTGACAAAAAAAAAAAATCTTCTATCAACACACCATACTCCTAACGGAATACCTTGGGGTGTCTTCCTTCTAAAATGGGGTCATTTGTGGGGTTCCTATACTGTCCTGGCATTTTAGGGGCCCTAAACCGTGAGGAGTAGTCTTGAAACGAAATTTCTTAAAATGACCTGGGAAATCCTAAAGGTACTCATTGGACTTTGGGCCCCACATGTGGTATCGCTGTACTCAGGAGAAGTAGTAGTATGTTTTTTGGGGTGTATTTTTACACATACCCATGCTGAGTGGGAGAAATCTCTCTGTAAATGGACAATTGTGTGTAAAAAAAAATGAAAAAATTGTCATTTACAGAGATATTTCTCCCACCCAGCATCGGTATGTGTAAAAATACACCCCAAAACACATTATACTACTTGTACTGAGTACGGCAATACCACATGTGTGGCACTTTTTTGCAGCCTAACTGCGCTAAGGGGCCCAAAGTCCAATGAGCACCTTTAGGCTTTACAGGGGTGCTCACAAATTATCACCCCCCAAAATGCGAGGACAGTAAACACACCTCACAAATGACCACATTTTGGAAAGTAGACACTTCAAGGTATTCAGAGAGGGGCATGGTGAGTCAGTGGCAGATTTCATTTTTTTTTTGTCGCAAAGTGTCATTTTCTGCTTACTTGTGACAAAAAATAATATCTTCTATGAACTCACTATGCCTCTCAGTGAATACTTTGGGATGTCTTCTTTCCAAAATGGGGTCATTTGGGGGGTATTTATACTATCCTGGAATTCTAGCCCCTCATGAAACATGACAGGGGGTCAGAAAAGTCATAGATGCTTGAAAATGGGAAAATTCACTTTTTGCACCATAGTTTGTAAACGCTATAACTTTTACCCAAACCAATAAATATACACTGAATGGGTTTTTTTTTTATCAAAAAAATGTTTGTCCACATTTTTCGCGCTGCATGTATACAGAAATTTTACTGTATTTGAAAAATGTCAGCACAGAAAGTTAAAAAAATCATTTTTTTGCCAAAATTCATGTCTTTTTTGATGAATATAATAAAAAGTAAAAATCGCAGCAGCAATCAAATAGCACCAAAAGAAAGCTTTATTAGTGACAAGAAAAGGAGCCAAAATTCATTTAGGTGGTAGGTTGTATGAGCGAGCAATAAACCGTGAAAGCTGCAGTGGTCTGAATGGAAAAAAAGTGCCTGGTCCTTAAAGAGAAACTCCAACCAAGAATTGAACTTTATCCCAATCAGTAGCTGATACCCCCTTTTACATGAGAAATAGAATAATTTTCACAAACAGACCATCAGGGGGCGCTGTGTGACTGATTTTGTGCTGAAACCACTCCCACTAGAATCTCTGAATACAGCGGTACTCCTGGCAAACTGCCACAATGTAACAATGTTCACAGACAGGAAATGGCTGTTTACAGCTGTCTAACAGCCAGAACAGCTAGAAACAGCTAATAACCTGCCCACAGTAACAATGTCACCATGTAATACATGTCAGAATGTGAATCTGGGAGAGGAAAGATTTTACAATGAGCAAACACTGACTAAATCATTTATACATAATTATGGTAAAAATGAAGCACTTTTTTTATTACATTATTTTCACTGGAGTTCCTCTTTAAGGGGGGTAAAGCCCACAGTCCTCAAGTGGTTAAAGGATGTGATGATGGGTTTCCGGCAGAATGGATTGCATAGACTGTCAACTGTGCGGAGTAGCTGGGCAGGTTTGTTGGCTGCTATTGTAATTTCCTGTCAAAGAAAACTGTTCAACAGCATCCTAAATAAGAGAATCCTCACCTTTCTCACACAGCACAATGTTATCAGTAAGAGCCAGGCAGGTTTTATGCCAAACCATCGCACCACCGACCACATCTACACACTGCACACCCTTATCAAGCACCATGTACACAGACAAATAACATTTAAGACAAATAACATTTATATCGCGCTTTTCTCCTGGCGGACTCAAAGCGCCAGAGCTGCAGCCACTAGGGCGCGCTCTATAGGCAGTAGCAGTGTTAGGGAGACTTGCCAAAGGTCTCCTACTGAATAGAAGAAAGGGAAAAATATTTGCCTGCTTTGTGGACTTTAAAAAGGCCTTTGACTCAGTGTGGCATCCACTTTTGTTCCTGAGACTCCTAGAGAGCGGAATAGGAGGGAAAACATATGATGTCATAAAGAGCTCATACACTGGGAACAAGTGCAGTGTGAAAGTGAATGGGAAAAGAACACCTTTTTTCCTCCAGGGTCAGGGGGTAAGACAGGGTTGCAGCCTGAGTCCAACACTTTTCAACATACACATCAACAAATTAGCCTCAGCCCTAGAGGCCTCACCAGCACCAGGACTCACCCTGCATGACACAACAGTGAAATTCCTACTGTACGCAGATGACCTCTTACTGCTATCAGCCACTAAAGAAGGTCTACAAGACAGCCTAGAAATCCTAGAGAAATTCAGCACAACATGGGCACTCCCCATTAATCTGAAGAAAACTAAAACCATGGTGTTCCAGAGGAAAACACAAGGTCAGCCCAGAGCCCATCCTTTACACTAAATGACTGTGAAATCAGCAGAACTGATAAATATACCTACCTTGGTCTGGAAATCAACCAATCTGGAAGTCTTAAATCAGCCATATAGAGGCCCTGAAAGCCAAAGCTTGCGGAACATTCTATGCCATCAGGAAAGAACTGTACCACCTCAAACCAGCAGTGAAGGTCTGGCGGAAAGTCTTTGATAGTGTCATCACCCCAATCCTACTCTATGGAAGTGAAATATGGGGCCCCATCACCTACCCAGATCAATCAAAATGGGAATCTAGCCCCCCAGAAATATTCCACCTGGAATTCTGCAAACACCTCCTCCAGGTCCATCGTAGTACCTCAAACAATGCCTGCTGAGCTGGGTAGATTCCCACTACTGCTTGAGATACAGAAGAGAGTATTGTCCTACTGGGCCCATCTACAGAGCAGCAGGCCCGACTCACCCCACTACAAAGCCATGCTGCACAATGAAGACTAAGAAAAGCTATGTGCCCTGAAAGAAGTTGTCAACTCTCTGGTCCCTCCAAACTTAGATCCACAAGTCCAATAAAGAGCCCAGATAAAGCACACCACAGCCAAGAGCAAAGAGGACTATGTAGATAAATGGAGAATTGAAATAAAACAGTCACAAAAGCTAACCATATACCAGTCCCTACAGAGAGAATATAAAATAGCCCCATACCTGGAAAAGCCCCAAAACCCTCAAGAGAGGAAAATCCTGAGCATCTACAGACTGAGTGCTCACAACCTCTAAATAGAATCTGGAGGACACAGACAGACATACAAACCCAGGGAGGAGAGACTGTGCCAACACTGAGCAGAAGACCCTCGAGGACAAAAATCACTTCCTGCTGCACTGCCCCAAATATGCCGTAACCAGGGAAACCTTCTTTAAGAAACTGATGGAACTATTTCCAGACTTTCACACATTAGAGGATGAGAGAAAACACTGCATTCTACTACCGGTAGGAGAAGAGAAATCCACAGTGACAATCGCTGCACACTATGTCAGAGCATGCCACAAACTGAGAGGAGCATAAATGAACTGTAAACTCCCCCCCAAAAAAAATGTCCACGAACTGCTAACTCACTGCACCCCCACCCCATCCCATGTCCCTCATTCCCCCTGCTTTGGCAATGCCTGTATTGAAGCTTTGTCATGCCAATAAAGCTATTTGATTTGATTTGATTTGAGACACAGACAGATGTACAAACCCAGGGAGGAGAGACTATGCCAACACTGAGCAGAAGACCCTTGAGGATGAAAGCCACTTCCTGCTGCACTGCCCCAAATATACTGCAACCAGGGACACTTACTTTAAGAAATTGTTGGAACTATTCCCAGACTTACTCACATTAGAAGATGAGAGAAAAACATATATCCTACTGGGAGGAGAGGAATCCACAGTGACAATCGCTGCGTGCTATGTCACAGCATGCCACAGACTGAGAGGAGCATAACGGAACTGTAAACCTAAAAATGTCCACAGACTGCTTAGCCACTGTCCCCCTACCCCACCCCCCCTTCCATGTCCCCCTTTTTCCCTTGCTTTGGCAATACCTGTAATGAATCTTGGTCATGCCAATAAAGCTATCTTTGATTGGATTTGAAAAAAGGGAATTTTCCTGATTATCATTATCTGGTAATTATTTTGGTGACAAATTGGGAAGTGTTTATCCTTTGAGCAATGGTGTTTGCGCCATTTTCTATCTAGTCTGTGTCCTTCTTTCTTTAGTTCCTTTAAGGAGTTGTTGAACCATCAAGCATGATGTAGTAGTGTGGAATGTTTGATGCATAAGGGAGCAATAGAGTCAAAGGATGATGTGCTGCAGTTATATTTATGGACCAGGGAGTCAAAGTCTAGGCTGTGTTCTGGTAGTCTATCCAGGTTAAGGTTCTTATGGAGACGCTGGGGTGATAGACCTTTCAGAGAACAGTATTTTGTGAGATCTTTTGCTTGGCATTTTAAAGTTGGTTCTGCAAGGGAAAAGTGAATAGTGTGATGGTCTGACCAAACTACAGGATTTAATTCCACCTTGGATATGGACAGTCCTGAGTGAAATATGAGGTCCAAGGTGTGGCCCTTCTTGTGTGTAGAGGGGTGAACGGCTTGAGGGAAGTCCAGCTCATTCATGGTGAAAAGTATCGCTCTTCCTAGCTGGGAGGACTGAGTGTCCACCCATGCATTGAAGTCTTCCAGGATTATCCATCTAGGGTGTTCCAAAACTAAGCAGGATAAAAGGTCAGCAATTTCTTTGAGGACATCTGAGCAATTGCTAGGAGGGCAGTAGATGAGCAGTATGTTTATGCTTTTCTCAGCTGAAAGTTGTGCTGTCAAGCATTCAAAAGAGAAGGGCCTACAGTAATGGGTTTGATTTTTAAACTGAATTTGAAGCATAGTACAACCTAGCCTCCTTTTTGGTCTTGCCTCTCACAGTGTAGCACAGCAGCTCCCAGAGTGGGCCCAAAGTTCTGAGATAGCCATGTCTCAGTTAGAAAGACCAGATTCGAAGTCTCTATTAAGTTATGTATAACTGCTGTTTTGTTATTTATTGACCAGGAGAGTGACAGATGTCTCTGTTTGAGAGTTTTGGATCTTCTCCTGCTAAATTTGTAGCTGATGTTTTTTTATTTTACTTTATTATTTATTTATGTATTTATTGCATTTATAAAGCACCAACATATTACTCAGCGCTGGACATTATTCAAGGTTACAGACAATATTTGGGGGTGACAAACAGCAAAACATGACAATACAGGAATACATGAAAACCAGATAACTCAACACAGTATGAGTACAAGGTAATGTTTAGTCAGTCACTGGATAGGAGCATAGGGATTAGGCAAGTTGAGTTCACTCAGATCCATAGGATGGGTGTACAGTAATGGAGGTGCGTGAACAGGTAGGAGACATAAGGAGGAGGACCCAGCCGAAGGCTTACAATCTAGAGGGAAAGGTAGAGACAGGAAAGGTAGGGTTTTGGTGGTAATTAAGAATTGCTTTGTATTCCCAGAAATCTTCCTCCCTTCCCCCTTTTTCCTCTTTTTTTCTTTCTAAGTCCCAAGGGATTTTAGTAGTAGGAACAAAGCAGGTTCAATTTCTAAAATGTCCTTGGAGACAGAGATCCCTTTGCTGATAATGGTTTCTTTTGTGTACTTAAATGTTGTTGACATTTGGACAGCTGACTGCAGGCATCCTGCTGGGATCAAAAAGACCCTTGTAAGCTGTGTTCTTCTAGGTCAGTGAGATTCAGCATGGCTTTTAAAACAGTTAATTGTTTCCAAATGTAAGTGTTGAGGGTTTCACAGTCTGAAGTTAGCTTCTAGCAGGCTGAGGATGGTGTAGCATTGGGAGACTTCAAAGAAAATATCAATCTAGTTTAAGGGCTCGTCTGCACTAGTGCGGCTTGCGTCCCGCAGACGCACGCCGCAATGAGCGAGTGGGCGGGATCGCAGGCGAATCCCATGAGCCGTGCCATGCATGGCTATGGGATTCGCAGCCTCCGCGGCGAATTCTGCGGGGGGTTCCCGGCGAATTGCTCCCGCAAGCGATTCCGACGCGGTGCCGTCATCCCCTATGGCAGAGTTTCCCAGTGCAAATCATGTGCGGGGAAATTCTGCAGAATCACCGGCGAAACCGCCCTAGTGGAGACGGGCCCTAAATCTTAGCCATCCAAAATGATCTGTACATTCTGATTGGTCCCATTTGTTGCTAGAGAGATGTCGTATCTCGTAAAAGATAGGAGGCGCCCTTGTAGTATGTCAACGTTTCCTTATATAAGGAGACTTCACTTGGTGAAGAATTAGATAGTTTTATTAACATAAGCACTTTAGACAACGCGTTTCGCAGCACAAACTGCTTCCTCACGTCACGTTAGAGTGCTTCAAAAATCAACAAATGAAACCAATTGGTCACTCAGCATTCAGTCAACTTAAAACACTACAGTAGGTAAAATTGATTTAAACACACAAAATAACAAATAAAAAAATGACGAATTAAACAATGCCTTAAGGATTTACAGATGGTGGATCATAGAGGTCACTATATTTATCATTATGAGGTGCATAAGGCATATAAAAATAGTAGCAAAGTCAAAAATACATAGACTGTGAGGTATAAAAGTGGCCAGTATAGTATCTAGGTATGTAGTCAGATATAGTATTTATAAGGGGGGACTAAATGGGGATGAAGTTGCGGTAGGAACGTAGAAATTGGCAAAAAACAGCAAACGTACGGAGCAGGCCCGTATCTGTATATTGCTGCCATCTTGTGGCCAAAAAGAATATTACACAGACTCAGTATATTTAGATATTTGTAACTGCAAAGCTACTGAAAATTAGAAGGGACAAGTAAAAAGACAATAAAAAAATGAAAGATACACATACATCTTCTAACAGTATTTGCCCTAAATTATAAAAACTATATTATAGTATTAAAAAATAAATGTCAAGGTAAATAATATTAAAAATAGAAAATAAATAGTAAGTAGTGAATAAAAAATAATGGCTAATGACGACATCTTGTAGTGTCCATAGATCATTAAAGATCCAGAAAAAAGTAAGAGGATGGCATCTCCTCTAAGGTAATTTCCTAGATACAGCGGCCATAACGATAGAATGGTAGCCGGTGTATGACTTAGGGGTTAATGCAACATACAGTATATACAGTGGTTTGCAAAAGTATTTGGCCCCCTTGAAGTTTTCCACATTTTGTCACATTACTGCCACAAACATGAATCAATTTTATTGGAATTCGACGTGAAAGACTAATACAAAGTGGTGTAAATATGAGAAGTGAAACGAAAATCATACATGAATCCAAACATTTTTTACAAATTAATTACTGCAAAGTGGGGTGTGCGTAATTATTCAGCCCCCTTTGGTCTGAGTGCAGTCAGTTGCCCATAGACATTGCCTTAATAAGTGCTAATGACTAAATAGAGTGCACCTGTGTGTAATCTAATGTCAGTACAAATACAGCTGCTCTGTGACAGACTCAGAGGTTGTCTAAGGGAATCTTGGGAGAAACAACACCATGAAGTCCAAAGAACACACCAGACTGGTCAGGGATAAAGTTATTGAGAAATTTAAAGCAGGCTTAGGCTACAAAAAGATTTCCAAAGCCTTGAACATCGCATGGAGCACTGTTCAATCGATCATTCAGAAATGGAAGGAGTATGGCACAACTATAAACCTACCAATACAAGGCGCTCTACCTAAACTCACAGGCCGAACAAGGAGAGCACTGATCAGAAATGCAGTCAAGAGGCCCATGGTGACTCTGGACGAGCTGCAGAGATCTACAGCTCAGGTGGGGGAATCTGTTCATAGGACAACTATTAGTCATGCACTGCACAAAGTTGACCTGTATGGAAGAGTGGCAAGAAGAAAGCCATTCTTCTTCTCTGGTCAGATGAGACCAAAATGGAACTTTTTGGCCAAAATGCCAAACGCTATGTGTGGCGGAAAACTAACACTGCACATCACTCTGAATACACCATTCCCACTTTCAAATATGGTAGTGGCAGCATCATGCTCTGGGGATACTTCTCTTCAGCAGGGACAGGGAAGCTGGTCAGAGTTGATGGGAAAATGGATGGAGCCAAATACATGGCAATCTTGGAAGAAAACCTCTTGGAGTCTGAAAAAGACTTGAGACTGGGGTGGAGGTTCACCTTCCAGCAGGGTAACGACCCTAAACATAAAGCCAGGGCAACAATGGAATGGTTTAAAACAAAACATATTCATGAGTTAGAATGGCCCAGTCAAAGTCAAGATCTAAATCCAATCGAGAATCTGTGGCAAGATCTGAAAACTGCTGTTCACAAACGCTGTCCATCTAATCTGACTGAGCCGGAGCTGTTTTGCAAAGAAGAATGGGCAAGGATTTCAGTCTCTAGATGTGCAAAGCTAGTAGAGACATACCCTAAAAGACTGGCAGTTGTAATTGTTAGAACCTGTTCTATATCACCTTGCTTCAACACCATTAACTTCTTACAGTTGCGTCTCACAGACTGTGAGATCACTTGACTCTCAACACAGCAAGCAGGAGATAGACTTTCTCAGGCTTCTTCAAGGTTTACGTTATTTATTCAAGAAACAGAAATACAGATAGACACAGTTCATCATATCCTAGCCACGCCAATCTTAATGTTGCGTTACAAGCTTCTTGATTAGACTTCCTGCTGAAGTCAATCAGGTACCTTCTTCCTAACTACGTTATACTAGACTACCTATGTACAGCATACATTATATCAGATTACATGTAGAATGGAAATACTTAGAGGTTCCAGTCAGCCTTTAGATCTAGTGGGAAAGTCAGAAGCAGAGTGAGCTCTGAGCGCCCACCTAGGTTTTTAATACCGACTAGGAAAGAGTTAAACGTGACATCATATTCGCCATCCCCTAGACCAGACTATTGGATGAACCCCATCCTGGTGTCATAATACCCACCCACTCGATTAATATTTAATGTCACCTTTCCTTTACTTACTGGAATGTGGATATTTAGTAAATATGGCTGATGTTTATTGTTCCAGTGCCGTACAAGCTGAGGTCAGTGAGACCTGCGGCCTTGTCCATAGAACAGCTTCTTGGTATGTTCTAGTTCTGCTGACAGAACTGCAGATTTTCTCTCTAAGAGAAAATCCCTTAAAGGGCAGGTCTGCTCCTCAAGCCTTTTTGACTTACTCAGTCCAAATAACTGAGGCCTACTTAAATTATAACAATCCCCCCTAAAAAGGCTTGACCCGCAGCTGAACCTACCAGTACCTGGTTTCTTTCTTTATGTTTCACTTTTTGATGTTCGTGCTCACACAACTTCTCTGCTCTAGGCGGTTATCCCTGGAAGAGAGAGCAAGACCTCTTGGTCTTCCTGTAACCAGGCTCTCTGGGGAGGCCCTACTTCTAAGTCCCTCTATACCACATGCTCAGCATTTGCGTCACTTGCGTATCACTCACAAACTTGCATGACCACAGAAAAGTGAAACTTGTTTGTTTGTTACTCAATGGAGCAGTGCCAGGTGCCTTCTAAAAGAGCGCCTTTATACAATCAACTCCATCACCGGTACTACTAAACCTATACCCGTAACCCTGTATATCCCTTAATTTAAAAATATTGGTTCATGAGATTGTTTATGAGGCACCAATCTCTTGACCAGGTTAATTTGTTTTACGTAATTTTAACACGCAACCTCACCTGGATAATGATGCCTAAAGTTGTCATCCCCATCCAGATGACCAGTGGGTGTAGGAAGAACTTTTGAACTGCAGAGGCCCAGTCCGAGTGTCCCTGGAACATCACCGGAAACCTTTTCCACCAGGTCAGACTGGAACTCACCTGCTTATTTTTGTGTTCTACCTCGTTAAGATCACCTGGATCATGGTGAAATCTTACGTCTAACTTAGTGTACTGTTTGTTTAACCGTTGTATCAAAGTGTGGTCGTCTTGGATCAAACCCTGTTCCCCTTTGTCCCATGTCGTGTTCTCTTTTAGGACGGGAACTACCCGTGAAACTTTGACCTTAAGAGTTCTCTTAACAATTTGAGAAATAACGTCATCAAACCTGGATGACTGGATCCATATGGGATCTCCGCTCCCCCAATAAGTTCCCCTTGACAGATCCCCCTTGTTGGAACAATTATGAAAATGTACCTTGAATGTGTCCTTAGACATGATGCTAAAAAAACAAACCTTTCCTTCAGCCACCGGAACTGTCGGTTTGGCTTCAGGGTAGATCTTTTGAATGGTAGCCTCGCATTTTGCGTTATTGAGCCTGCAGGCTTCTTCACTAAATTTGACTTGCCCCGGCAAACACAGGTACCTCTGCAAGAATTGCCCGCATGAGGACAACTCTACTCGTTTCACCTCCCCGTCTAGCACCAAAAAAGATTGACCTCTCAGGTCATGGTGTAAGACATGTGTTGAGGTGGGAACTAAGGAAGTGGCGGTGCCTAAAGGAATGTTGCACCGTTTCCATTTGTTCACCCAAACATCTTGAAGCTTCCATGCAAAAGATCCTTCTCCAGAAAAATCGATATACCTCCCCTTGTCCAATCTCAGTTGCACAGGATCTTTTAGCCTCTCCCTGACAAAATATGCCCCCAACTGTCCTGATTGGACCTCTTCCCCCCTTATGTCCTGAGGCACAATATGTACCTGAGGTCGGGAAGACTGTACTCTCTGCAATCTTTCAATTAAGAGTACCTCTTCACTTACCCAACTAGCATGAGGATAAGTGGCTGCATATGGACTGTGTAATATCGTCCCCTGTGGTGACCCGTGTGGTGTGGATGGGGTTCCCTGTGTTGGCTTTCCCTCCCCCGGGACCACTCTCCCCACCCTCTTTGTCACCTGGAAATGTGGCTTGATCTCGATTTTTACTTCTTGTTTCGAGAACCACCAACCTTCGGCTTTCCAGCCTTTACATGTGTGTATAGTTGTTTCAGAGGCACTCTCTGTTGGTAGTTCCAGAGTGTAATGTTGTCCCCCGCGTCTCTCCGGCAGGAGAATTGACGCCTCCTGCTCGTTCCTCTCCAATCTGGAACCATCTCACTCTGGATAACCAAGACAAGGTACCCCTAAATCACACACTCCACCTTTTGCATGTACCCATTGTACTGCAATGTACCTTTTAACAACTCTTTGGATCGGTGCATCGATTCTGGGAGTGTGGCATTCAATAGCAGATTTACACTGCCATTCAATTCCCACTGCCCGCACACCTGACCCTTCAGACCTTTCACCCACATTGTGCCATGAAATTTGATTTCTCCTGGCACAAGTGCTCTTTTCCTCCATCCCCCGCTTGGTCCATCTGTGCCAAGCGGAGGGAGGTGTGAAAGGATTAGTACCTTTGTCACCAAACATTAACATGCTTGGGCCTTGCATTCTCATTAACCCCTTATTATATATGAGAATGTCCTGTCTTCGTTCTCCTAGGACGAAATAGCAACCTAGGATCACCATCAGCACGGTACTCTTCATTATAAAAGCACCACCTTGGGAAAGAAAAACATTAGCAATTTGCACTATGCTTTGCTCAGTCAGTTTTTTTTAGTCATTTTCCGATCTCAGGAACCTCGGTTTTTAGTCTCTTTCCAATTTCAGGAATCTCGTGTTTCTCCAAACTTAGATTGGCATCTGGAACCTTTCGCTTATCCGACTGACATCTCCATCTTTGCTGCCAGCACTGCAGCTGTCTCGAGTCCATATTGCCAAACTCCTGAAACCGAAATACAAACAAATCAATTCTTATTAATGATTTGGGATTCGCCCTGCGGCTTGTATTCTGTACACTTTAACTTGATTAATATATGCCGTAATTGATCTCGTTGCTTTATGGTTCTTATCTCATGAACTCTGTTTACTCTTTTTGGTAGATTGGAGTTAAACTTCACCCCCCTACCTCAGTACTATCCTCAGTACTTACCTGTTTAAAATATGCTCCCGCGGACTTCACCTCTGGAAGCTCTCACCTCATTGCAGCTCCCTCCACATCCCCCCCTATCTGTCCATGCGCGGCCGTCGCATGCACAGATTACGGATGCCACACCTGTTGCTGCTTTGCAGGTGAGCCTGCAATGCTCTTACTTATTTTCGCATTTACTTATCTCGAACTTCCTCGCGATACCAGCTCTTCTAGAAGTTCTGTGTGTTGTACCCTCTGATCAATGTTTGCCATGCCACTACCCCCAGACTTCACAAAAAAAAATGGCTGCCTCCCTGTAGGAAGGAGCACTTTGCACTTAAACTACACAGGGTGCAGGGCTAAGCATACCAGCGTCACATGCCTGTATGCAGATCCCTGAATGCCCACGTGGTAGGTAGTCACATGGCAAACACCGTACTGATACACTGTCACTCTGTACATGGCAATTCTTTCATTTGTATAATTGCCCCATGAACTGCTGTCAGTTCTTGTTCTTTGTGCTACAATTGATAGGAGCTGGAAAAAACATATTTGACCAATCAGTGGACGAAAAAAAAAACGCACAAAAAACAGCCCCAGCCCAGCATAGACCTCTTAGTCAAGCTCTGGCCCTGTCCACGACAAAAACCGGAAAAAAACGTTACCACTCTGCAGCGGCGACGGAAACCCGGATTGGTCAACTCCCTTTTTTCCAACTCCGGCACCCCCTTGCTGCACTGTCCCTCCCTTTTCTCTATTGGGAACTCATGCTGCAACACCCATTAAGGTGCCCCACCTACAGGAATAATCCCATAAGCAACTCAGTACAGAACCTTTCCTGATCTGCGCTGTTCCTTGTCTCCCTGCACCTAGCTGGGAAGCATTTCCTATCCGTGACCATGCTAGTCTTACAGTAATAGCTTGGTGCACGTATTCTGGCATTCCCCCCTCCCTTTCAGCTGCTCTGCCCGGAGCCACGAGCACAGCCTGACGTGACATGGATCCCCCAGCCCCTCCCCCCTGCCATGACGTGTGGGAGCCATGACTCTTGGGGGCGGGCCCTCTCCACTGCCGCCATTTCGAGTCCTGGACTGCTAGCTAAGATGGCTGCTCCCATAGCAACCTCTCAATCCTATAAACCTTAGGAGAAAAAATAAGCTCACACAGAACAAACATTTTATGCATAATTACACCTAGCATCTATACACAGTGCAGAAAATCAGCATTCCGCCACATACCCTCACGAATGCCTGCAAACCTGAGAAAAACAAACCCCACGTCTGAGCTGTAATCCGAACTGCAATCAGACATAAGGATCCCCAGAGACTTAGGAATCTCTCTCACTCTATCACAGACATAACTCTAAAACCACTTTAACTGTTACCATCCCAGCTAGAACTTCTTCTGAGACATTTATCAGCCGGAGCTCGCCACACAACCTAAAACAGATGCAGACATTGAAAAACATGTTAGCAGCACTGACTGGAACGAGAGAAGCCTACTTATCTCTCTACGCTTTCCACTACGGACAGAGAGGAAAAAAACACTCTGATCGGGCTCGGGAAAAAAACGCCAGCTCACCGAAGGAAAAAAACTTACTTCTAAGTTTTCCAACTGTCTCACACTCCCTTTTCTGTCTACTCATCTCCTCTCTCCCCCAGCTACTTGCTCGAAAGCCGCCCCCCCCCCCCCCTCCTCGTCTGCGGGGCGCTCTCTGCTAGACTAAAACACCGCTGGCCTCCCTCCAAGCTGTCCTCCCCCTACGCAGACAGCTTCTCTGAGAAAACGAAAAAGAGAAAAAAAACAAACGCAGCAAATACCACCAGCAGAAGAAAAGCATGCCTGTGACAAGTGTGGATGTAACCACATTCTAAACCGTAACATACATTACAGAAACATTAAAGCCTGTACTATGTACGCGTTACACCGAAGGTAAAGAAATACGCAGACACCAAGCTGCAATTAACACAGAATGTACACATCAACAACTCCTTGCACAATAAAGATAATGCAATATAACAACGTAAATCATACATGCCTGATCTGCGGACTGTTTGCAATTCATCAGCTTTCCGCAACTGTTCTCCGCGAAACTCAGATTGGACTCCGGAACGTCTGGGGGAGCACGTTGCCAGCTGGCCACAGAGGGTTCCGTCCGATCCTGTGTAGGCTTTTTAACAACTGCAGTGCACATGCAGTGTATCGTCCAAGAGTTTCGCCGCTGATTCCTCGAATTGCAGCCCGTGTGCTCGGCTCCCGCACACCCACACCACTTATCAGCTTGATAAGCTTTTCCAGTCCGCGTCTACTCCGTTTGTTTTGCTGTGGAATATCTTGAAAACTTCTTCGGCCCCCGGCCCCTGTCTGCTTGTTCTGCTAGACAGTGTTTAATCAGGGTTTAATCGGCACCATTGTTAGAACCTGTTCTATATCACCTTGCTTCGACACCATTAACTTCTTACAGTTGCGTCTCACAGACTGTGAGATCACTTGACTCAACACAGCAAGCAGGAGATACACTTTCTCAGGCTTCTTCAAGGTTTACGTTATTTATTCAAGAAACAGAAATACAGGTAGACACAGTTCATCATATCCTAGCCACGCCAATCTTCATGTTGCGTTACAAGCTTCTTGATTAGACTTCCTGCTGAAGTCAATCAGGTACCTTCTTCCTAACTACGTTATACTAGACTACCTATGTACAGCATACATTATATCAGATTACATGTAGAATGGAAATACTTAGAGGTTCCAGTCAGCCTTTAGATCTAGTGGGAAAGTCAGAAGCAGAGTGAGCTCTGAGCGCCCACCTAGGTTTTTAATACCGACTAGGAAAGAGTTAAACGTGACATCATATTCGCCATCCCCTAGACCAGACTATTGGATGAACCCTATCGTGGTGTCATAATACCCACCCACTCGATTAATATTTAATGTCACCTTTCCTTTACTTACTGGAATGTGGATATTTAGTAAATATGGCTGATGTTTATTGTTCCAGTGGCGTACAAGCTGAGGTCAGTGAGACCTGCGGCCTTGTCCATAGAACAGCTTCTTGGTATGTTCTAGTTCTGCTGACAGAACTGCAGATTTTCTCTCTAAGAGAAAATCCCTTAAAGGGCAGGTCTGCTCCTCAAGCCTTTTTGACTAACTCAGTCCAAATAACTGAGGCCTACTTAAATTATAACAGTAATTGCAGCAAAAGGTGATTCTACAAAGTATTGACCCAGGGGGGCTGAATAATTACGCACACCCCACTTTGCAGTTATTGATTTGTAATGTTTGGAATCATGTATGATTTTCATTCCACTTCTCGCGTGTACACCACTTTGTATTGGTCATTCACATGGAATTCCAATAAAATTGATTCATGTTTGTGGCAGTAATGTGACAAAATGTGGAAAACTTCAAGGGGGCCGAATACTTTTGCAAGCCACTTTATATGTGATGGATACGTGATGTGTATACTGAAGATCCGGTGGAAGATATCTTCTAATGGTCCGGTGTAAATAGGGGAAATGTAATACCAGAGGATGGGGCGAATGGAATCTTAGGTAAGGGTGGGCAGAAAGGAGGGAGGGGAGGGAAGATGGGTGGGGGTGAAAGGGGTGGGGAGGAGGCGGGGGGAGAGGGAGGAGGCAGCAGTAGTAAGGAAGATGTGATGGGAGACGGAAAGTGTGTTACAAGTTATGTTCAAGGCAGATGTGGAGTCCCTCTGGATGGAGGATCCTGAGCTTGAATACCCAGTACATTTCTCTAACCTTTAGTCTTTCCTTCCCGTTTTGTATATATGGAGGTATATATTCGATTGGACAAACTTTTATTCCAGAGTGGTCTTGGTTGTGTAGTTCTTTACAATGTCTTGATAGTCCATGCTTAGTGAATGCTTTATTGATATTTCGCCTATGTTGTCCCCATCTTACTTTAAGCTGCTGTGTAGTACGCCCTATGTATTGCAGACCACATGCGCATGTTAAAAGATAAATTATAAAGTTTGATGAGCAGTCCATCTTGTGGGTGATATAAGTTTCACCTGTGGCGGTGGATTTGAAGGTCTTTTGATTGTTCTGGATCTTCTGACAGCAAAGGCAACTCCTTTGTTTGCATTTTTGGACTTCAGGGTTCTCTTGTTGGTTGGGGGTCACTCTTAAATCTGTATTTTTCAGTTTGCTTTGGGCTAGCTAATTTTTCAGTGTTTTGGCTCTTAAAAAAATGCAGTATGGTTCTTCATCGATCTCCTTCTTCAGATATGGATCATCTTTTAGTAATGGCCAATGTTTCTTTAGTATTTTTCTCACTGATGTATGATTACTAGAAAACCTAGTGATGAAATTGGTTTGATTCTGAATTTTTTCTGAACCTGTCGGTTTCTCTTTTTCTATTAGAAGTGCTGGTCTGTCCGTATTTCTCGCTTTTTTCCTTGCTGCCGCAATGAGTTTGGCTGGGAAGTTTTTTTCTTTGAATTTATTCGTAAGTATTTTGGCTTGTGTATCAAATGATTTTAAATCTGTACAATTCTGGCGAATCCTCAAAAACTGTCCATAAGGGATATTGTTTTTCCATGGTCTGTGGTTGCTCTTATAGTTAATGTACAGGTCCTTCTCAAAAAATTTGCATATTGGGATAAAGTTCATTCTTTTCTGTAATGTACTGATAAACATTAGACTTTAATATATTTTAGATTCATTACACACAACTGAAGTAGTTCAAGCCTTTTATTGTTTTAATATTGATGATTTTGGCATACAGCTCATGAAAACCCAAAATTCCTATCTCAATAAATTAGCATATCATGAAAAGGTTCTCTAAACGAGCTATTAACCTAATCATCTGAATTAACTAATTAACTCTAAACACCTGCAAAAGATTCCTGAGGCTTTTAAAAACTCCCAGCCTGGTTCATTACTCAAAACCGCAATCATGGGTAAGACTGCTGACCTGACTGCTGTCCAGAAGGCCATCATTGACACCCTCAAGCAAGAGGATAAGACACAGAAAGAAATTTCTGAACGAATAGGCTGTTCCCAGAGTGCTGTATCAAGACACCTCAGTGGGAAGTCTGGGAAGGAAAAAGTGTGGCAGAAAACGCTGCTCAACGAGAAGAAGTGACTGGACCCCGAGGAAGATTGTGGAGAAGGACTGATTCCAGACCTTGGGGGAACTTTATCACAATATGCTAATTTTTTGAAAAGGACCTGTATGCGTTGGAGTCTACGGACTTGAAGTAGTTCTTGGATTTGATCTTCCCGCTTTCAGCGTATAAGGTTACATCTAGGTATTCTATTTCTCTTTTGTCATGGTTTGAGGTGAAGGATATTCCCCAGTTATTGTTGTTCATGTAGTTGACAAATTTGCATATAGATGTTGCATCGCCTTTCCAAATAAGGATCAGATCATCTATATACCTCCGATAATATACGATGTTTGATGTAAAGGGATTATCTTGCTCTATTAGTAGGTGTTCTAGGAGACCCATTGTTAAATTTGCGTTGCTAGGAGCCATGCCCGACCCCATTGCTGTTCCTCGTTTCTGTAGGTACGTGGTATCCCTAAACGTAAAATAGTTGTGTGAGTATGAATTTGATAGATTCAATGAAAAAAAACTTTTGTTTCCACAGAATCTTCAGATTTTTCATTAGAAAGTACCACACCACTTTAAGCCCGATTTTGTGGTGTATATTAGAATATAGTGCTGATACACTAATATTACCCATTTGTAGTTGTTCGCCCAGGGTATATCTGCGAGTTCTCTGAGTAGTTGTTTGGAATCTTTCAGAAAAGTAGGTAACTCTCTTACGATTTGTTGTAAATGATGATCTATTAGTTCAGACAGGTGTGAAGATAGTGAGTTTATGCCTGATATGATTGGTCTGCCCGGTGGATTAGTTATGGATTTGTGGATTTTGGGTAAATGATAAAAGTGAGCTGTGGTCGGATCTTGGATTAGTATGAAGTCTTTTTCGGATTTGTTCAAAATTCCTTCTTCATAGGCCTCTGTAATTAGGTTCTTCAATTCTTTCATGTAGATACTGGTTGGATCTTGATCTAATATCTCGTAATATTCAGTATTTTTTCAGTATTTTCTCCGCTTCTTTGATATAGTCTTTATTCATTATTACAATCCCTCCCCCTTTGTCTGCCGATTTTATAATGATTGTGGTATTGTTCTTCAGAATCTTGATTGCTTGTCATTCTTGTTTAGTCAGATTGGATGTAGAGTTCCTGTTCTCCAAGTTCCTGAAGTCTTCTAAAACTTGATTATAGAATCCTTCTATGTGGGGCCCCCTGTATGTGGTAGGATAAAAGTTTGATTTGTTTTTTAGTTGGGTGCGTATGTATTGTTCCGTTTCCAGTTCCTCTGGGTTATAAAAGACGTTCGATGTGTCATTCATACTCACACACAACTATTTTACGTTTAGAGATACCACGTACCTATAGAAACGAGGAACAGCAATGGGGTTGGGCATGGCTCCTAGCTACGCAAATTTAACAATGGGCCTCCTAGAACACCTACTAATAGAGCAAGATAATCCCTTTACATCGAACATCGTATATACAGTGGGTTGCAAAAGTATTGTCATATTACTGCCACAAACATGAATCAATTTTATTGAAATTCCACATGAAAGACCAACACAAAGTGGTGTACACGTGAGAAGTGGAGCGGAAATCATACAGGATTCCAAACATTTTTTACAAATAAATAACTGCAAAGTGGTGTGTGCATAATTATTCAGCCCCCTTTGATCTGAGTGCAGTCAGTTGCCTATAGACATTGCCTTATGAGTGCTAATGACTAAAAAGAGTGCACCTGTGTGTAATCTAATGTCAGTAGAAATACAGCTGCTCTGTGAGGGCCTCAGAGGTTGTCTAAGAGAATATTGGGAGCAACAACACCGTGAAGTCCAAAGAACACACAAGACAGGTCAGGGATCAAGTTATTGAGAAATTTAAAGCAGGCTTAGGCTACAAAAAGATTTCCAAAGCCTTGAACATCCCACGGAGCACTGTTCAAGCGATCATTCAGAAATGGAAGGAGTATAGCACAACTGTAAACCTACCAAGACAAGGCCATCCACCTAAACTCACAGGCCAAACAAGGAGAGCGCTGATCAGAAATGCAGTCAAGAGGCCCATGGTGACTCTGGATGAGCTGCAGAGATCTACAGCTCAGGTGGGAGACTCTGTCCATAGGACAACTATTAGTCATGCACTGTACAAAGCTGGCCTTTATGGAAGAGTGGAAAGAAGAAAGGCATTGTTAACAGAAAGCATAAGAAGTCTTGTTTGCAGTTTGCCACAAGCCATGTGGGGGACACAGCAACCATGTGGAAGAAGGTGCTCTGGTCAGATGAGACCAAAATGGAACTTTTTGGCCAAAATGCAAAACGCTATGTGTGGCGGAAAACTAACACTGGACATCACTCTGAACACACCATCCCCACTGTCAAATATGGTGGTGGCAGCATCATGCTCGGGGGTGCATCTCTTCAGTAGGGACAGGGAAGCTGGTCAGAGTTGATGGGAAGATGGATGGAGCCTAATACAGGGCAAACTTGGAAGACAACCTCTTGGAGACTGCAAAAGACTTGAGACTGGGGCGGAGGTTTACCTTCCAGCAGGACAATTACCCTAAACAAAGCCAGGGCAACAATGGAATGGTTTAAAACAAAACATATTCATGTGTTAGAATGGCCCAGTCAAAGTCTAGATCTGAATCCAATCGAGAATCTGTGGCAAGATCTGAAAACTGCTGTTCACAAACGCTGTCCATCTAATCTCAGTGAGCTGGAGCTGTTTTGCAAAGAAGAATGGGCAAGGATTTCAGTCTCTAGATGTGCAAAGCTGGTAGAGACATACCCTAAAAGACTGGCAGCTGTAATTGCAGCAAAAGGTGGTTTTACAAAGTAGACAAGACAAGACAAGACAAATAACATTTATACTGCGCTTTTCTCCTTGCGGACTCAAAGCGCCAGAGCAGAGTAGCAGCCACTAGGGCGCGCTCTATTGGCAGTAGCAGTATAAGGGAGACTTGCCAAAGGTCCTGACGAAGCACCCATTTGCAGGGTGCGAAACAGCTGTCGACCACTTCGCATGCTGACCCCTCTCTCTCCTGCTGCACTGTTGCTGTGGTTGCAACTCTTTTAAATTGGATACAATAAAGGTTTTTTTACTGGATGTGCCCAGCCGCTTTTGTCTATACTGTTACTGGCTTGGAGGAACTGCAATTTTGGGCTTTGAGCACTCCGGAGTAATCCATTACAGGGACCTTGTGCACCTCTTTTCTTCAGATTGGTAGACTTGCCAAAGGTCTCCTACTGAATTAGTGCTGGCTTACTGAACAGGCAGAGCCGAGATTCGAACCCTGGTCTCCTGTGTCAGAGGCAGAGCCCTTAACCATTACACCATCAGCCAACTAAGTATAGACTCAGGGGGCCAAATAATTACGCACACCCCACTTTGCAGTTATTTATTTGTAAAAAAAAATGTATGATTTTCGATCCACTTCTCACATGTACACCACTTTGTATTGGTCTTTCACGTGGAATTTCAATAAAATTGATGCATGTGTCCGGCCGCTCACTCCACGCAACACCCCCGTCCTGCTAGCATCCGCGTACTTCCGCAATCGGGCGAGGGATTGCGTACAGGTCGGGCGAGGGATTGCGGAAGTACGCGAATGCTAGCAGGACAGCGGTGTTGCGTGGAGTGAACGGCCGGACGCGGCCCGCTATCTTTCCTACCCTGCGCTTACCTGTATGCCTGTCATAGACATACATGGTTTACATATGATTGTGATACATTGTTTTAAGCAAAAATAAATTTTACTGGAATTGTATTACGCTATGTGGAGCGTTTTATGTTTTTTACCCTGCATATGAGGATATGAAGAGGTGATAGAGAAGAGCCCATTTATGACCAGACGGGCTGTTGGCTTATTTGACTGAGAGCATATGATCATTTTATATGATCTAAGGAGCTGGTGAGTGATCTCACAAGCGGTGTGGTGGTGGATTTAGAAGATCTAAGAGTTTGTGAACAGATTGAGAGACTGTATTGCGCCGATCACTATAGACATTGTTTTGACTTTTTGAAATTGTTATTGAGCATCAATTTAGATCAGCAGCATTGATTAGAGTGTATTTAGTGTATGTGGGACTGCGCACGGATATAATTTTTGTTTGAAATATCAATAAAGGATTCACTAAGCATGGACTATCAAGACATTGTAAAGAACTACACAACCAAGACCACTCTGGAATAAAAGTTTGTCCAATCGAATATATACCTCCAGATATACAAAACGAGAAGGAAAGACTAAAGGCCAGAGAAATGTACTGGGTATTCAAGCTCAGGACCCTCCATCCAGAGGGACTCAACATCTGCCTTGAACATAACGTATAAACACACTTTCCGTCTCCCATCACATCTTCCTTACTACTGCTGCCTCATCCCTCTCCCACCCCTTCCCCCCCCCTACCAATCTTCCCTCCCCTCCCCCCTTCCTGCCCACCCTTCCCTCACCCTTACCTAAGATTCCTTTCGCCCCATCCTCTGGTATTACATTTCCCCTATTTACACCTGACCATTATAAGATATCTTCCACCGGATCTTCAGTATACACATCACGTATCCATCACATATATATACTGTATGTTACATTAACCCCTAAGTCATACAGCGGCTTCCATTCTATGGTTATGGCCGCTGTATCTAGGAAATTACCTTAGAGGAGATGTCATCCTCTTACTTTTTTCTGGATCTTTAATGATCTATGGACACCACAAGATGTCATTAGCCATTATTTTTTATTCATTACTTACTATTTATTTTCTATTTTTAATATTATTTACCTTGACATTTACTTTTTAATACTATAATATAGTTTTTATAATTTAGGGCAAATACTGTTAGAAGATTTATGTGCATCTTTCATTTTTTTATTGTCTTTTTACTTGTCCCTTCTAATTTTCTGTAGCTTTGCAGTTACAAATATCTAAATATACTGCGTCTGTGTAATATTCTTTTTGGCCACAAGATGGCAGCAGTATACAGATACGGGCCTGCTCCGTATGTTTGCTGTTTTTTGCTTATCTTAGGGTCATTTATGGACCCTACACACCTTTATTTTATTATACCTGTCCTCCACATATCTACAATAACACACACTACCTCTCTCCTTTTTTTTAATTCTAATTCCCCTCTCCCATATGCCTTTCTTCTTGCCCATACACAATATGGCGCACACCGTCGCTGACGCAGGCACACTTTCTATCTGTGACGTATTCTGCCACGTCCCTCACGCCTGCCGCGCCGCCAGCCTATCCATACTATTTACGTCAGCTCTGCGACAATAGGGTCTCACCCCTCTATGCCGCCCTACTGCTCCATCCAATAGACTCGAGCCTCGGACTTTAGCCACGCCTGGATTCCGTCCGACAGCCCTGCCTCCCACGTCCTCTCCCACGCACCCTTTCCGCCCGGCCTCCTCTATTACGATGGAAATATATATAACTCCAGCCAGCCCTATGATCGGCTTGTCGCCCTGGCACCCGTTTACATAGCCCAAGGTAAGCACCTATATGTCCTCTTGTATCCATTATACATCTAGCTAGTGGTGCTACTCTGCACCACCTGCACTGAGCCTAATTTTACTTATCGACCATCCTATAGCCATGCAGGCACCACCTGCCCAGACCCAAACAGGGTCTCCTATGGCAGGGTTTCACCTACACCATATTAAGTCCACTGTAGAGTTCCACTACCTTTCCCAGCTAGGGTCCATACCTACCTTGGTGTCACACCACCCCCACATACCCTCTCCCCTTGGCCATCTACAGCCAATTTCTACTTTCCTACCGCAACTTCATCCCCATTTAGTCCCCCTTATAATTACTATATCTGAGTAGATACTATACTGGCCACTTTTATACCTCACAGTCTATGTATTTTTGAATTTGCTACTATTTTTATATGCCTTATGCACCTCATAATGATAAATGTAGCGACCTCTATGATTCACCATCTGTAAAGCCTTAAGGCATTGTTTTATTAGTCATTTTTTATTTGTTATTTTGTGTGTTTAAATCAATTTTACCTACTGTAGTGTTTTAAGTTGACGGAATGATGAGTGACCAATTGGTTTTATTTGTTTATTTTTGAAACACCCTAACTTGACCTGAGGAAGTGGTTTGTGCTGCGAAACGCGTTGTCTTAAGTGCTTATGTTAATAAAACTATCTAATTCTTTACCAAGTGAAGTCTCCTTATATAAGGGAACGTTGAACATACTACAAGGACACCTCCTATCTTTTACGAGATATGACTTTGTACTACCCCACTAGTGGGGTCCTTCACAACTTTCCAAGAAGTGAAGCCTTTTTTTCCAAAGGAACAGCGACCAACCCTAAAAAGACCGAGTGGGGACGGGACTTCCCTACATGCCTTTACGGAGCGGTTGCCTCTACAGCAACCCACACTTGTGAGTATATCCATTACTCTTACTTCTTAGCCATTTGCAACAAACAACAAACAAATTTGCTAACTCCCAGCTAGAGCAATGTCCTGCCTCTATCTGACCAGCAGACACCAGTCAGCCAATCAGGTGTACTGTCATACACCCTTTGCCTGCTGTACCAAATCTAGCAGGAATTGCATAAATTAGCATTCAGGTGGGAGGCTTCGGTTGGACACAATCGTGGATTGCATCGTTTAAAGGAACACCCCGCTTTTTTTCTTTTTTTTATCCTTCACTGTACCAGTTACTTCCCCTAGAGAGA
Organism: Hyperolius riggenbachi; assembly: GCF_040937935.1. NCBI lineage: Eukaryota > Metazoa > Chordata > Amphibia > Anura > Hyperoliidae > Hyperolius > Hyperolius riggenbachi. The sequence goes on from NC_090654.1 coordinate 147,883,763, forward strand.
TGATGAACAGGATTCCTTAGAATTGTGGGTCCTGTCTATGCATAGATATAGTCAAAGATGGCAAGGCCCGAGACAAGGTGTGGAGTGGCAACCAGCTTGGGCACTCCTCCCCCCCCCCCCCCCCAAAAAAAAGATGGTAAAGACACAGATTGGCAGCGACGTCAGATTGCCATGACAAAGGGCCAATGCCTAGGGCACAGATTAGGCAGTCAGACCCTGGATAGGGTCTGATTCTTATCTGTGTTTTTCCACACAGCTGGTTTGCCAAGGCACAGATGAACTCCCTATAACTCCAAAATTCGTATTTTAGTTCATATTTCATGGTTTTTCCAAGCGTTTTGAAATGCTAGCTGGCCCATCTTTACAGTAGTTAAGCTCAATATAACACACACACACACACACACACACACACACACACACACACACACACACACACACATTTAAGGTGGCCACACGATATTTACGGCAATTCGATAAATATGATCGGATCTCCCGATTGGATTTTCCGGGGTTTTTTTTCTATTTTTATCGATCCGGAATGCTGGAAATTTTTCTTCAATTTTTCTAAAGATTGTATGGTGTGTGTTAGATTGTCAATTTATTAATATGCACACTCTAGCAATTTTCTCAGAGTTTCTAATCATTTTTATCATGAATGGGGGAAATTTTAACTTTTGAATGTAAAATTTTTTAAATGTTGCAATCAGGCGAAAAATTTATTGCAATTCTTGAAGTGAACAGATATTTAAAAAATTGTATGGTGTGTGGCCATCTTGAGAGAGCTTTTCGTGCAAATCACACTAAGCATATCAAGTTGTCAGTCATGCTCTACAATTTGATACTCATGTTACATACAGGATCTTCTCAAAAAAATAGCATATTGTGATAAAGTTTATTATTTTCTGTAATGTACTGATAAAGATTAGACTTTCATATATTTTAGATTCATTACACACAACTGAAGTAGTTCAAGCCTTTTATTGTTTTAATATTGATGATTTTGGCATACAGCTCATGAAAACCCAAATTTCCTATCTCAAAAAATTAGCATATTTCATCCAACCAATAAAAGAAAAGTGTTTTTAAAACAAAAAAAGTCAACCTTCAAATAATTATGTTCAGTTATGCACTCAATACTTGGTCGGGAATCCTTTTGCAGAAATGACTGCTTCAATGCGGCGTGACGTGGAGGCAATCAGCCTGTGGCACTGCTCAGGTGTTATGGAGGCCCAGGATGCTTCGATAGCGGCCTTAAGCTCATCCAGAGTGTTGGGTCTTGTATCTCTCAACTTTCTCTTCACAATACCCCACAGATTCTCTATGGGGTTCAGGTCAGGAGAGTTGGCAGGCCAATTGAGCACAGTAATACCATGGTCATTAAACCATTTACCAGTAGTTTTGGCACTGTCGGCAGGTGCCAGGTCGTGCTGAAAAATGAAATATTCATCTCCATAAAGCTTTTCAGCAGATGGAAGCATAAACCCACTTTTGAACCAGAAACAGCGGCAGAAGCGCCTGACCTGGGCTACAGAGAAGCCGCATTGGACTGTTGCTCAGTGGTCCAAAGTACTTTTTTCGGATAAAAGCAACTTTTACATGTCATTCGGAAATCAAGGTGCCAGAGTCTGGAGGAAGACTGGGGAGAGGGAAATGCCAAAATGCCTGAAGTCCAGTGTCAAGTACCCACAGTCAGTGATGGTCTGGGGTGCCATGTCAGCTGCTGGTGTTGGTCCACTGTGTTTTATCAAGGGCAGGGTCAATGCAGCTAGCTATCAGGAGATTTTGGAGCACTTCATGCTTCCATCTGCTGAAAAGCTTTATGGAGATGAAGATTTCATTTTTCAGCACGACCTGGCACCTGCTTACAGTGCCAAAACCACTGGTAAATGGTTTACTGACCATGGTATTACTGTGCTCAATTGGCCTGCCAATTCTCCTGACCTGAACCCCATAAAGAATCTGTGGGATATTGTGAAGAGAAAGTTGAGAGACGCAAGACCCAACACTCTGGATGAGCTTAAGGCCGCTATCGAAGCATCCTGGGCCTCCATAACACCTGAGCAGTGCCACAGGCTGATTGCCTCCATGCCACGCCGCATTGAAGCAGTCATTTCTGCAAAAGGATTCCCGACCAAGTATTGAGTGCATAACTGAACATAATTATTTGAAGGTTTACTTTTTTTGTTTTAAAAACACTTTTCTTTTATTGGTTGGATAAAATATGCTAATTTTTTGAGATAGGAAATTTGGGTTTTCATGAGCTGTATGCCAAAATCATCAATATTAAAACAATAAAAGGCTTGAACTACTTCAGTTGTGTGTATTTGAATCTAAAATATATGAAAGTCTAATGTTTATCAGTACATTACAGAAAATAATGAACTTTATCACAATATGCAAATTTTTTGAGAAGATCCTGTATGTATGAACTTGTAATGCCTTACTGAATGCAGATATGGGTCTGGGTCTGCCAGAGTTCTGCTGTGCTGGGCTGCCTGCAACAAGTCCTTATAAAACATAGGCCTGACCAGTTAACCATAAACCAGTATGAGCCAGGACAAGGTATTCCTCCGCACATAGATAGCATTTAAAGCTGAAACCTCTGAGTATAGGATCAGAGATTTTCATGGATTTCAAGAATCCAGGGAGTTCTAGTGTGTCGGTTCTGGTGCCACACCGTTGCTTGCTACTTATGCTTGGAGAATCTCAATATCTTTGGACTCATGGCATCCTTCCAAGAAAGTTTGATGTGATTTAGGCATTTGAAGGACAGAAAGCTGGGAATGTCAACGGCAACACAGAAGAGCTAACATTAAACAAGAGAGGAACAAGAACTTCTTTTCCATTTAGAAGAATCAGACATGGTGCATGTAAAATGTGCTTTTCTTGCAGTTTGTGACAGTCAGCAAGAGCAGAAGACCGACTTCTCTCCTCTAGTTGGTGACCCGGAAGCAGCACCTCTGGAGAAAGAGTATATTCACAAAGTCTATGAGGACATCGCTGGCCTTTTCAGCAGCACCAGACACAACTGATGGCCCAGAGTGGTGGACTCTGGTGGACTTTTTTTTGTCAATAGTTTTTTATTGTTTTTAAAAGTTTTACAGCAAATATAAACCAGTGAATGGACAAGTGTCAAGTAAATCTTCAGAAAATGAGTAGGTAACAAGAAGAATATTATCACATTACATTCTATCAATCAATCAAAATATATAACCAAGATAGAAAAAATACCAAATCTAGTAGTGAAATGGTGCAGATAAATCTGTCTTAACATCACAGTGGTGTAATGTAACCTGTGATAGGTAGACTAAGAAGGAGACCCATATATTATTATAGTAATCTTGTATACTTATTAGGTTGCAATAATTTTTATTGGGGTTTTTCAAATTTTTAAATACAGACATTTTCATAAAAAGACATATCAATAACAGTATGATTATTACATCAAACAATGAACTATTAGACCAATTTCAACAGGTCAGAATAAAAACTGTTATAAAACAGTGTATGCCATAAATCCTATTTAACAATACAATATAAGATATATGCTAATAAACACTATAATACTGCTCGTTGTCTGTTATTTTCCATGGAGCTGAATCCTCCAGTAACTGGTGGACTAAAATCCAACCAACAAAGTCACTGGAAGTCGCATCCAACCTTTATAAAACTGTATTACAGTTAGATCATCATTTAAAGATTTTGATGATCTATTCTAATAAATATACAGTATGTCTTTATATCTAGAATGTATGGAGTATTTATACCCCTACTATGTATCATCAAAGTTATTAACCTCCAAACTAATAAACCATAAAAGGGGCAAAGAAAGAAAGAAAGAGTGTGAATACAGTTGCCAAGAGTATATGGGGTCCTGGGGAATCATATACAATCTGTGAGAGGGTATGAGTTTTAAAACTACAGATTTGATAATTGAGACTGAGGATATAATGTGGGCCATAAATCAGTCTTCCTTAAAAATGAATGCAAATTTCCTGTTTTGACTGCCCATGACTTTTCTGCTATGAAGTTAAATTTCACTTTTTTTTTAAGACATCTTCAAACCTTGGAACATGTGTAGTTTTCCAATTTAGTGGCTATAAATAAATGATTGAAAATAATTCTCTCTTTGGGTGGTAATTCAACTGTGTGGATGTGCAATAATGCCATATTTGGAGATATATGAGAGAGACTTACAGGTAGTTTTTTTTTTTTTTAATTTTCTATTTCCTTCCAAAGCAGTTGGATTTTTGGGCAAGTCCAAAATATATGTTATCTTGTATACTTATTAAAGGGATTCCGAGCAGTGCAGAAACTATGGAAAGATGCATATCATTTTAAAGCTCTCTTTCTCCTCTTTCCAATGATATATAAACTGCCCCCCTACACCTTTTAGTTTTTGCTATTTTCGCGATTGAAATTGCCGCGGTCGCGGTTTTGATTGCGAAAATAGAGAAAACGTAGGGCGACGAATTAGGGGTCGTCAGAAAGAGGAGAAAGAGAGCTTTAAAATGATATCCATCTTTCCATAGTTACATTGTATTACACAAAGCGACTTTTTCTGCTGAATGCAGCTGCTAACTTTGAGAAAAAGTCGCCCTGTGTAATACAATGTAACTATGGAAAGATGGATATCATTTTAAAGCTCTCTTTCTCCTCTTTCTGACTACCCCTAAATCGTCGCCCTACGCCTTTTAGTTTTCTCTATTTTCGCGATTGAAATAGCGGCCGCGGCACTTTCAATCGTGAAAATAGCGAAAACTAAAACGTGTAGGGCGGCGGTTTATATATCATTGGAAAGAGAGCTTTAAAATGATATGCATCTTTCCATAGTTTCTGCACTGCTCGGAATCCCTTTAAAGAGAACCCGAGGTGGGTTTAAAGAATATTATCTGCATACAGAGGCTGGATCTGCCTATACAGCCCAGCCTCTGTTGCTATCCCAAACCCCCCTAAGGTCCCCCTGCACTCTGCAATCCCCCATAAATCACAGCCATGCTGCTGACAAACAGCTTGTCAGAGCTGGCTGTGTTTATCTCTATAGTGTCAGTCTGCTGCTCTCCCCGCCTCCTGCAGAACTCCAGTCCCTACCTGCATCCCTTCCCTCCCTGCTGATTGGAGGGAAGGGACGGGGGCAGGGACCGGAGCTATGCAGGAGGCGGGGGAGCAGCTGAGACTGACACTACAGATGTAAACAGAGCCTCACAGCACGGCTGTGATTTATGAGGGATTGCAGAGTGCAGGGGGACCTTAGTGGGGTTTGGGATAGCAACAGAGGCTGGGCTGTATAGGCAGATCCAGCCTCTGTATGCAGATAACATTCTTTAAACACACCTCGGGTTCTCTTTAAGAAGTTATTTAAGTTGCTAGACACAGCAGGGATCCAAATCACTGTCCTGAAAATTATCAGGTAGAATTGGGTGTGCCGAAGGGATCTGCTAACTCCTCAGGCGGAGAGGGGGAGGGAAAGAAAAGCCAGGGGGTATGATGGATCTCTACAAGGTTTTCTGTTTAATACGCTTTTTAAGTGAGTTTTGGGACAAGATTTTTCCTTCAGTTAAAATAGCTAAATTTGTAAGGGATGGTAAAAGTGAATTCCAATCAAAGAACCATTCATGATGCCAAAGAATTTGTTTGATCCTTAGACCTCCCAAGGTATTCCAATTTTATATTATACTCAACCAGATTAATTAATTGTGGAAGGGTAAGAATGTTAGGCCGGTTCCAGTTTGATACTAGCAGGTGTTTAGCTTCACAGATGATGTGGGAGGAAAATGGAAAATGGCTAGAGTGGGTTTAGGAGTTATTTGTTTCTTTGATATTATCGAGAGAAGTTTGAAAATATTAGTGCAGTAGGAGGTTAGTTTGGGGCAATCCCACAAAATGTGTAGGAGAGTGCCAGTATGGGTACAACCTCTCGGGTAGTGGACTTTAAGGACGTGGGCTGTGGCAATGTAAATTACCCAAGTAAGGATTTGTTTGTTGCTAGCAAAAATCTTGTAGATATCTGCAGAGACAAGAAATAGGACGCCTGTGTCTGCGATGCTTTGTCTGTGCAGTTCAGATCTGATCAATTTGATGCCTGTATCTCTATAGCTGTGATTCACCACTTTGCTACTCAGTGAATAAGATTAGTGGCCGTACAAGAATTAACTAGATTCCCTAGGAAAGGACCTATGTCTGGGCTATGGAGCAGGAGCATAATAAAAAGAAATCAAAGTACCTAAAAGAAAGCAAGGTGCTAATGAAGACATGCTGCTGACCATTAGAGCAGAGGTGGTTAGTCAGGACCTGAATGCTAAATTTCCTGTTCACACCAACAGAGCCATCTTCAAATCTCAGTACCTTCTAGTGTCTTGGCACCTGAAGTAAAAGGGTCAGGGTAAAAATGCAACCTTTGCGGCGGATAAACAGCAGCCCAGTTCTGTGCATCACAGGTTCTATTGTGTGTTTTGGGAGGGGAAGATGGAGGTGGTGGGTGGAACCATGGATGGGATTACACTCCAGCAGAGTTGATATGACCAGGGGAACTTGTGTGTGGTCCTGGAGAAACTGTGAAACATCAGCAGAAGATGGGGAGGTTTCCCTTCTGATGTTCAAGGCAACAATTTTTAAAATGTTTTATCAACCGTCTAGAGATTTAAAAATGTATTCTATTAAACAGCCAGAAAGAGTTTGGAAGTACTTGTTTGATGGCTACAGGTCTGAGTAAAGTACACAAGTCTTTGTGCACTAGGTGGCAACATTTCACCACACACAATCTACAAGCAACCAGTACCATCTTCAAAATTTGTAATGTGCTTTAATATGCACTTGGCAATGCATTTTGTGGTTTTCAGCCCACTTCCTTAGGTTGAATACAGTGCCAGAAGAAAATAAATCCATCGTTGAGGCGCCTCAAACACTGGCTTGATTTTCTTTTGGCACTGTATTCAACCTGAGGAAGTGCACTGAGACTCACGGAACGCGTTGCCAAGTTCATATTAAAATATGTTACAAATTATTTTTAACGTGTCATCATTTGAGATAAGCCACGCAAACTTTTTTTCATTTTAGTTGCTCCCTGGGTGCCTCTTTTTTCCCCTTGCATTGCTGCTTGTCCAATCCAGCGGCTGAGAATATACAGTAGATGGCACCTGTCAGGAGATGCTGCTGATCTCCCATGGCTTAAAGGGGCCATGGCATGGGTGCATAATGGGCACCAAGAGAGCTCTTTGAACTAGACGGTGCTTCAGGCATATGCCCAGAGTGCTTCTGTTCGAAGAATCAGCCATGAATCAAGCAAAAAGATAAGCTTGCATACAACTTGCAATATTCATAAATTTACATACATCTAGGATTATTCATACATTACAAATATAAATCTATAATAAAGACCCTTAATTCTTAGTTTTGAATTAACATACAATCAGCTTTATAAAGCTGCATACAACTTGCATTATTCATATATTTTTATTTATTTATTTTTTGTATTTAAGTTTATTAGACTTAGGGAGTTTACAAAACAGTATAAAAGCTTGTGCAACATACATTAACAATGGACACATGAAGTAACATATTTGAGTTGTGATGCCATATCATATTGTTCTTATTACTTTTTCCCCATACCACTGGGTACCAAATATACTTTATCATATTAGTTATGATATTTTATTTATGAATTTATGAAAAATTGAAAATAAAGGTATCATCTAATGGCAAAGCCAATTACCTGGAGGGAATATTAATTGGAATCTAGTCAACTCATACTGTGTGCTCTATCCCCAGAGTGGGATATTGCATGTGTCTTAAAGGCCTTTAAGACTCATACCAGTACTGCAAAAGTACTTAAAGATGCATACCATTCTGTAGCTTGTGCTCTCCTCCGTCATTTCATTTCTGCACCTAATAGTTTTTGTTCGATTTCAATTTAAAAATCGCGGCTGCCATCTTGGCTATGTTATAACTTCCGGGTCACTCCTGTCTTCTCAGTTAGAGAAATGCATCACTGAATGAAACAGGAAGAGGAAGTGACACGCATGGCCATTGCAAGAGGCTCCTCCAGAGGGGTCATAGCACGACTTTGTTGTAAATCGTCTGGCTTAAAGCGGATCCGAGATGAACTATAACAAGTAACTTGTCTATATATCTTATCTAAAGTTTAGATACACAGCAAATCTAGCTGTGAACAGCTTCAACAGAATATGATTATTTCTTCCTGTGATACAATGAGAGCAGCCATGTTGTTTGTAAACATTACACACAGGCAAAGCTGATAGCATCTCCAACTGTCTGCCTGTGACATATTCACTCTGCTCTCCTCCTCCCTCCTCCCCTCTGCCTCTGAAATCTCTGGCTAGTAACCTCCTCTTGCCCAGACTGATCTCCCATAAGCCCTTGCTACAGTGCCAAGGCGCTCTGAAAAAGCTGTGGGTGAGGCTTGTTTAGTTTATAGGGAATTAGAGTATTAAAACAAAACAAAAATAGTATTTGGCTTGAGGAATGCCGTATAAACTATATGAAAGAAACAATTATGCAATGAGTAAAAATGTATCTCGGATCCACTTTAAAGGCATGCCCATGAGAGGTGCTCCAAGTCCCTTTAATTTGAGGAAAAGATGCAAATTAAGAGAGTGTTTATCATCTTGTAGGGGAAATTTGTCAATTTTTGGCGCTTATAGGAAACAATAATGAGTCAGTCGGAAATGTGTCTAATCTCCAGGAAGAGCCGGCCCGACACCCGGCCCGGGTGATGCCGGTGTCGGGGCCGGCGGAGGCACATGGAGAGGAGCCAGGAGGACACCGGGGGACCTCGCTGCCTACGGTGAGCTGGAAGAAGCCCCAGGTAAGTGTACTTTTTTAATTTCAGGCACTACTCGGGGTCCCTTAAGAACAGAAGTATGCATCTTAGTTTTGATTATGTATATCCCAGTATTTCATTAACGGTTTGGTTTTAAAGGTCTCAGACATCAACTCAAGCTTTGAGGATGACCATGGAAGGTGGAAGTAGGCCTAAGATTCCCCTTGTTAGTATGTTAATGTTGAGTTATGTTTTGTTTGTTTGTTTTTTTGTTTTTTTTTTGCTTTGGAACCGGTTTTTATTTTTTATCCTTGTTTCAAACTGCATATTGTAGTTAACAGTATAGAACAGTTCATATGGGGAAGGGATTTCCGGTGAGCCCCAATAGGATAGTATTAGTTGCCTAGCAGCACATAGTATCTGAGAGGTTTGGGGCCGAAAACTGGGTTGTATTTCTGTAATGCCATGGTGTAATACTGCTAGGTGTGGGGTTAATATTAACGGTTTAGGGTTGTCCTTGTTTATCATGAAGTGAGCAAATGACCAAAATTGGTAAAGGGAAGGGCACTCCCATAAAATGTGTATTAGTGATCCTTTGTCTTTAGTACATCTCCAGCATAAGGGTGAGTTACTTTTGGAGAATTTTGCTAATTTGACTGGCGTTAAATACCAGTCCATTAAAATCTTTTAGAAGGTTTCCCAGTGTGATTGACAACTAGAGTGTTTAATAATTTAGGGAAATATTTTGTTGGAGGCGAGTTGACCATAAATCTGCATATTTGTTTAGGCTATTTCCTTGTTGCATCAATTCGTTGTTCCAGACTGATATACCTTATTTTAATGGTAAAGGTGTTTTAAGAGAGTTATATACAGAGATATGGACATTTGTGGAAATATTATTTGGTGTGATTTAATGAAGTGTCGAATTTGTAAATGTGTGATGAGTTGAAGGGGGTACATTAAATTGGGATTGTATTTCCTCAAAGGATTTAAGACTGGAGTCAGAGAAAAGATCACATTATTCATATATTTAACCTCTTTCCAACCACAGGTTTTTCCCCTTAAAGGGGAACTGAAGAGAGAGGTATATGGAGGCTGCCATGTTTATTTCCTTTTAAGCAATACCAGTGTTCAGGCAGCCCTGCTGATCCTCTGCCTCTAATACTATTAGCCATAGCCCCTGAACAAGCATGCAGCAGATCAGGTGTTTCAGACTTTAAAGTCAGATCTGACAAGACTAGCTGCATGCTTGTTTCTGGTGTTATTCAGATACAACTGCAGAGAAATAGACCAGCAGGGCTGCCAGGCAACTGGTATTGATTAAAAGGAAATAAATATGGCAGCCTCTGTATACCTCTCACTTCAGTTCCCCCTTAAAGGACTTACGAGGCAAAAATTATTAAAAAAGTTAAATACCTATTGTGATTTAACATCCTTAGGGGGCGCCATCCGCCATGTATCTTTTATAAATCCACGGCTCTGGTGGGGTCCCAACCCGATCCCTCTGGTCGTCTTTAGCTGCCCCAATTAACATGGCTGCCCGGTCCTGCCGCGCCTGCGCAGTTCTCATAGCCACAAACTTTGACCTTGTTCCCAGTGGTCTCGTGGTCGTATAGCATGCAAGACCGCCGGGAACGAGGTCAGATCAGGAGGATCTGGTCAGGACCCCACCGAGCCGTGGATTTATAAAAGATACACGGCGGAATGGACCCGGGGGGGGGGGGGGGGGAGGGGAGGCGGGGGTTTGGATGACGTCCCGTAAGGATGTTAAATCACAATAGGTATTTAACTTTAATACTTTTCGCCTTGTAAGTCCTTTAATAACCAAAGCAATTTTCACATCATGCTCCTTCCATTAATTTGCCAATAACTATAGTTACTAATCACACCGAAATGATCTATATATTGTTTTTTTCGCCACAAATTAGGCTTCATTTCTTCTTTCTTAGTTTTCAGCCATTATAGTTTTAAAATAAAACTTGCTGCTGTGGATAAAACCCAAATATTTTATTTGCCCATTTGTCCCGGTTGTTACACCTTTTAAATTGTGTCCAATACAATGTATGGCAATAATATATTATCTGGAAATAAAGGTGCATTTTTTCCATTTAGTGATTTTTAATACTATATATCTAATTACAAGCCTTTATTTGCGAAATTAATAGTATTATACCCTCATGACATACATGTTAAAAAGTCCATAAGGTAACTATTTATGGGTTGTTGTTTTTTTAAATGGTGTCATTTTTGTTTTTTTGCAAGTCTTTTATTTTGGTAACTATACGGTAGGGGGGTTAGGGGTTAAAATGTAATTTAAAAAAATGTAAAATTAAATGTATAAAGTGTATGTGTGTGTATGTTTGGGTGCAATTTTTTCTTTTTGGCTACAAGATGGCACTTCCAAGTCCGTAAATAGTACTTGGGAAGTAGTTAGTTACCTGTTTACGTTTGTTATGTGAATGACATGCCGGCGTCAGCATGATGCCGGCTTTTCATTAATTGCAGGCACTACGATCAAGATTAGTTTCTAGGGAGTGTCTGCAACACCTCAACCAAATAACTGTGTGTGCTACAGCTCAAAACAAGAGCAATTATATGGTAGAGGAAGAAAGCCTTTAAAAATTAGCACCTCTCACAGCAAAATTTGAAAAAGTATAACAAAAATCTTTATTCAACATTGGGTATACTAATAATCACAGTACTGATGATTCAATTAAGAATAAAACCATTTAAAAACCAAGCAAATATTCCAACATGATCCCTGCTGCATATGAAACAATCACTCTAAATGCAATATATTGTATAATGACACAATGCTGCTGTCAGATATAAAACCCCACAGTAGGCTCAATATTGAGCCCAGCAGGGGGAGAACCCGGGTTCAGTATACAACCTAATGTGATGCAGGACTAATAAACACCTGTGCAATAAAAAAAAAAAAACCCACACGAATAAGTATCGCATATATAAGATTATGAAATAAAGTGCACAATTGCTATCCAAGTATACAGTATTACTAGTGATAAGATGCCTAGTAAAAAATGTAGGCAAAGGAGCAGCCCATAGGGAAAAGAGCATAAAGTGGAGTAGTGCAAAAAATATATAGGAGATACTTAGCCCAGAAATAGTAAAGTCAATCTCAGCAGCACAGCAGGGAACAAGGAATCCCCTCAGAGGACAAGATCCCACTAGTTCCGCGAGAGTCACCTCGCTTTATCAAGGAGAGAGGATGCAAGTGAAGCCACCATAGCAGCCTTTAAATAGGAAAGAAAAAGGAGGGAACACCCATAATCATCACTCAACACCTGCAAATAATGCCAGGAGTGAGAGAGGGAAAGGAAACCAGCACTTCCTGGATTTGTAACCAGCTTGGAACACAAACCAGAAGTGATGTAATAGTCACAGGGTGCAGCAGTACCAATCACCAAAGAATAAGGCAGCAAGCAGTGTAGTGAGACAGGAAGGAGGAAGAGGTTCAGAGACTTCCAGGTATATCAGCTACTATGTTAACCCCTTCCATGCCACACAGCACATTTATGCAGTTATATAACATGCTTGACGACAACAATATACACTGTAAATGAATCATTTACTAGTTATAAATACATTTCATCCAGTTTATAAGTCCAGATAGAGGTTTTGAGCAAATTGAGGTTCATTCAGTAGCCAAAGTAAATTTGTTATGAATGCAAAATATTTGCACCATAGATTCCACAGAATTTCATCCGTATAGTTCTTTTTGAGCTGTACAAGGTCCAAGCATGTAGAGGAAAGTTCCATACATTTGTAAATTGCATCCCAGTTTTTCCAACAAAGTCCTTTAAAGGGCCAGAGAACATAAATCAGCATGAGGGTTTTTATAGCCAACAGCGTCCCATATTCGAGGGAGGTATGATGTCCATATACTGGGGTCATCAAAAGTCCACATAAGTCCATAAGAACATAGATATCACATGTATAGCAAAACACAGGGGGCAATCTTGAAGGGGACCTCTGCATTTCTTCCTATTACCAACAAAATGACTCATGCATAGTCTGTCTTTGAGGCTTGGACATCTTTTAGCTGTAATTGACGCCAATTGGTCTGAAGATTTTGGTGTGTTTTGGAGCAAACCCTGGCGATCTGTAGTTCTTGCACGTTGATAAGCCTTTGAGATGACTTTATGCGGATAGCCCCTGTCTTTGAAGCGCTTAGTCAATGAACGAGCCGATGTGGGCTTACGATATAGATCAGTGGTCAAATGTCCCTCCATGTCAATTGAGATGTTAATATCCAAGAAATCGATATCAATAGGGTACCTTGTGTTACAGTAAGTCCCTCCAGAATCCTCAATAGGTCCATGCTGTCCTTCAAATAGGAGTCTAATCCAGTTACATGACGTTGCAGAAAGAAATCCAGAAACTCACAACAGGGGGCAGTCAAACTACCAATACCAGACACAATAGGTCTGCCCGGTGGACACGTTGCATTCTTGTGAATCTCTGTTTCTAGCAACCATCAAGATGTCTTCTAATAGTACTTTATAGTAGTCCGTAGGATTTCCAGGTAAGGGTACATAATTTTTCAAATTCTTCAACTGTCTATGGGCCTCTTGTAGGTACATATCTTTGGGCCATAGTACGACATTACCCTCTTTGTCGGCTTCCACATCTTGTTGTTGATTTTCATTCAACAGTTCCATTAAGTTCTCAAAGACTTGTCTGTCCAAGGACTCCATGTTATGGGGGACCTCCGTGCCTCCCTCAAAATGCTTTTTGAACATAAGTTTTTTTTTTAATCCCAGTGGTAATGCACCCTCTGGCGTTTCACCTGCGGTGTCGTGCGGGCTCTGAGCAGTCTGGCTCTTATGTCTTCTGCCGCCCCTCCTTGTTCGCTTTCTAAATCTCCGTCGCTGTCGGATAAAAAAATCACTCATGGACCCTGTATCATTGGATGTAGGTTGTCTGGGATTATTGCCAATGGGTTGGCCTTGGGGTTTATCCCCATTTGGTCTATTGGGTCTAGGAAATCTCCTGCGCCTCCTCCTATTACCTCTATGTCTCCACCTATAGGCTGCTCCACTGTCATAGTCCCGTCTATCTCTGATCAATTTTTTACGTTTACCTTCAACGATACATTTCTCAAAATTGTCCATGTCCAATCTAAGTTGGTCCATGAACGGTCGTACAATTGTATTTCTATCACAGGCCAGAAGAGCCGTCTCTAATTCCTTGAGTTCAGCCTTCTTTTTAGAGAGCATTTCCTCATCATGTTTAAGCAGCATGTCTATAATAATGACTGAGCATTTGCCCAGTCCCTCTTCCCATGAGGCCTTGTAATCATCAAGGACCTCCCACGTTGGGAAGATCTGTACTCTAAGCCCTCTTGGGTATATTTTTTCTGCTTTGTATTGTTTGAGACTGTGGATGTTCCACCACAGCCTCAAATATACTTTGTTTGCATCTTTGAACACTCTACACAGTTTCTTAGCCTTGTCAGGAATACTATTTCCACTGCATGGATTATCATTGGTGAACATAGTTTCTAGTTTTTTGTTCCAGCCGGTTTCCAAAGAATCAATAAAACCCTCCATATTGAATCATCAACACTGTGTTCAATAAGTAAGGTTACAGCGGTATAGGAGGATAAACGCAAGAACTGCCGTAAAATATTATTTGTATATACACATATGTTTGGGAGGGTGCAAGACTGAAGGGGGTGGTATAGAAAGGAAAGATCCACCCCTAGTATTGATAGATAGTTTCTAGGGAGTGTCTGCAACACCTCAACCAAATAACTGTGTGTGCTAGGGCTCAAAACAAGAGCAATTATATGGTAGAGGAAGAAAGCCCTTAAAAAATAGCACCTCCCACAGCAAAATTTGAAAAAGTATAACAAAAATCTTTATTCAACATTGGGTATATTAATAATCACAGTACTGGTGATTCAATTAAGAATAAAACCATTTAAAAACCAAGCAAATATTCCAACATGATCCCTGCTGCATATGAAACAATCACTCTAAATGCAATATATTGTATAAGGACACAATGCTGCTGTCAGATATAAAACCCCACAGTAGGCTCAATATTGAGCCCAGCAGGGGGAGAACCCGGGTTCAATATACAACCTAATGTGATGCAGGACTAATAAACACCTGTGCAATAAAAAAAACAAAAAAACCCACACGAATAAGTATCGCATATATAAGATTATGAAATAAAGTGCACAATTGCTATCCAAGTATACAGTATTACTAGTGATAAGATGCCTAGTAAAAAATTCATCGTTCATTGACTAAGCGCTTCAAAGACAGGGGCTATCCGCATAAAGTCATCTCAAAGGCTTATCAACGTGCAAGAACTACAGATCGCCAGGGTTTGCTCCAAAACACACCAAAATCTTCAGACCAATTGGCGTCAATTACAGCTAAAAGATGTCCAAGCCTCAAAGACAGACTATGCATGAGTCATTTTGTTGGTAATAGGAAGAAATGCAGAGGTCCCCTTCAAGATTGCCCCCTGTGTTTTGCTATACATGTAATATCTATGTTCTTATGGACTTATGTGGACTTTTGATGACCCCAGTATATGGACATCATACCTCCCTCGAATATGGGACGCTGTTGGCTATAAAAACCCTCATGCTGATTTATGTTCTCTGGCCCTTTAAAGGACTTTGTTGGAAAAACTGGGATGCAATTTACAAATGTATGGAACTTTCCTCTACATGCTTGGACCTTGTACAGCTCAAAAAGAACTATACGGATGAAATTCTGTGGAATCTATGATGCAAATATTTTGCATTCATAACAAATTTACTTTGGCTACTGAATGAACCTCAATTTGCTCAAAACCTCTATCTGGACTTATAAACTGGATGAAATGTATTTATAACTAGTTAATGATTCATTTACAGTGTATATTGTTGTCGTCAAGCATGTTATATAACTGCATAAATGTGCTGTGTGGCATGGAAGGGGTTAACATAGTAGCTGATATACCTGGAAGTCTCTGAACCTCTTCCTCCTTCCTGTCTCACTACACTGCTTGCTGCCTTATTCTTTGGTGATTGGTACTGCTGCACCCTGTGACTATTACATCACTTCTGGTTTGTGTTCCAAGCTGGTTACAAATCCAGGAAGTGCTGGTTTCCTTTCCCTCTCTCACTCCTGGCATTATTTGCAGGTGTTGAGTGATGATTATGGGTGTTCCCTCCTTTTTCTTTCCTATTTAAAGGCTGCTATGGTGGCTTCACTTGCATCCTCTCTCCTTGATAAAGCGAGGTGACTCTCGCGGAACTAGTGGGATCTTGTCCTCTGAGGGGATTCCTTGTTCCCTGCTGTGCTGCTGAGATTGACTTTACTATTTCTGGGCTAAGTATCTCCTATATATTTTTTGCACTACTCCACTTTATGCTCTTTTCCCTATGGGCTGCTCCTTTGCCTACATTTTTTACTAGGCATCTTATCACTAGTAATACTGTATACTTTGATAGCAATTGTGCACTTTATTTCATAATCTTATATATGCGATACTTATTCGTGTGGGTTTTTTTGTTTTTTTTATTGCACAGGTGTTTATTAGTCCTGCATCACATTAGGTTGTATACTGAACCCGGGTTCTCCCCCTGCTGGGCTCAATATTGAGCCTACTGTGGGGTTTTATATCTGACAGCAGCATTGTGTCATTATACAATATATTGCATTTAGAGTGATTGTTTCATATGCAGCAGGGATCATGTTGGAATATTTGCTTGGTTTTTAAATGGTTTTATTCTTAATTGAATCATCAGTACTGTGATTATTAATATACCCAATCTTGAATAAAGATTTTTGTTATACTTTTTCAAATTTTGCTGTGGGAGGTGCTATTTTTTTTAAGGGCTTTCTTCCTCTACCATATAATTACTACGATCAGGATTGGGAACAAGGTGTTCCCATCCCCCGATTGCTCATTGGTGGGATTGCAGCAGAAGTGGCAAGATAAACAAAGCGTGTACATGCATTTATTCAACGTTCCCCCCCCCCCCCCCCCCAGTAATAAAATGCCCTCATTTTTAGTGTTCCACTGGTCAATGCTTTCAGAAATATAAATAGTGATTGTTTATTGTTACAAAATGCACAGTTTACAAAATGCAAAGTGAGCAAACAAAAGTAAAATCTAAATCAAATCAATATTTGGTGTTACTACCTTTTGCCTTCAAACCGGCATCAACTCTTCTAGGTACTCTTGCACAGTCAGGGATTTTGTAGGATTATAGTAGGGTGTATGACAAACCAATTATACCGAACAGATGCTAATGAGCATCATGTCATGGTACTACTGAGCAAAGCAACAAGACAAAAAATAGTTATAATGCATCAGCAAGGTCTCTCCCAGACAGATTTCAAAGCAGACTGGGGCTTCAAGATGTGCTGTTCAAGCTCTTTTGAAGAAGCACAAAGAAATGGGCAATGTTGGGGATTGTAGACGCAGTGGTCAGCCAAGGAAATGTAGCGCAGCTGATGAAAGACACCAAGCTTATTACCCTTCAAAACCAGAAGCTGTTCAGCAATTCCATCAGCTCCAAAATGTCAGAAACCAGTGAGACCCAGGCACACGCATCTACTGTCAGGAGAAGTCTGGCCAGAAGTGTTCTTCATGGAGTTGCAGCCACAAATACATACCTCCGACGTGTAAACAAAGCCAAGTGAGTCAAGTATGCAAGAAAACATAGGCCAGTTCCTGAGTGCAGAAAAACGGCAGCAGCTGCTCTGCACTGAGTCAAAATTTGAAATATTTGGCTGTAGCAGAACGCAACTTGTGCGTCAAAGGGCTGGAGATCAATACAATAATGAGTGTCTACAGGCAACAGTGAAGCATGGTGGAGGTTTCTTGAACTTTTGGGGCATCATTTCTGCAAATGGAGTTGGAGATTTGTTCAGTATTAATGGTGATCTCAATGCTGAGAAATACAGGCAGATACTTATCCATTATGTAATACCATCAGAGAGGCATATGATTGGCCCCAAATGTATTCTGCAGCAGGAGAACGACCCCAAACATACAGCCAAAGTCATTAAGAACTATCTTCAGCGTAAAGAAGCGTAAAGAAGAAGAACCCTGATTTCAACATCATTGTGTTCTGGATTACATGAAGAGACAGAATGGTGTGAGGAAGCCGACATCCACAGAAGATCTGTGGTTAATTCTCCAAGATTTTTAGAAAAAGCTGCCCGCTGAGTTCCTTCAAAAACTGTATGCAAGTGTACCTAGAAGTATTGATTATGTTTTTGAAGGCAAAGGTTGGTTACACTGCATTTTGTTGATTAATGAAAAATAAATAATTAACATTTCCATTTTTTTAAGTATTCTTTGTTTACAGCATTTTTTCACACCTGCCTAAAAGTTGTGCACATTAGTGTATGTAACTAATAATCCCATTACTCACATATATTCACATTAAGGCTTAGTTGTGAACATGCACCTGCCCAACGGGCACTAATTTGCTATTATGTGTACAAGTTTATCTCATGATGTCATATGTCACTTCAGGTATGTTTTAATTAATAAATTGGGATATATTGTGTGTGTATATATGTAGCCTTTGTCTTTTCTTCTTTGATAGAGTGATTTAATTTCCCGTATGGAATCTTTAGAAGAAAGATTACAGAGCCTGCAGGATGAACAAACATTATTAGGAATTGGGGAATTAGCCTCCAAACCAGGCAGTAACATTTGTAGAGAAGAGGTTATCCAGATCTTCAATGACCTGTCCAGCTCTAAAGAAGAAGCTTTAAAAGAATGGATTCTGCAGCAAGGCAGTGATATGACTAAGGTAGTATAAATTACTGTTTCCATATATGAAGAAGCATTCCAAACACAGTGTATATGGTAACTAACTATGCTTATGGAATTCCATTTTCTAGAACGAACTGAGAAAATTGAAACTAGAACAGCAGGGTAATCTTCAGGTCATGCATCAGCAAATGCATCAAATGTCCAAGGTGAGACAAAAGACTGACGTACATAAACTTTTTTTTTAGCTTACTCTTGTAGATGTTATGTACCTGTGTGAGACACTGTGTGGAAGCAACAGTGGGAAATGGCTACAGACATAGTTAGCTTGAAAAAAGGCATTTGTCCATCATGTTCAAAGAGAATGTATGCTGTAGTGGAATCAATTGCTTGGGGATCTGAAGTGGAGCTATGGCAAAGCGGGGAAAATCTGTGTAGGGCTCAATACTATCCCCTTTGTTGTTCACCATATACATGCTGCCACTCGGAAAAATAATTCAAAGATGTGGTCTGACATACCACTGCTATGCAGATGACACCCAATTATATTTGTCATTCAAACCCAATATAACAGACCCCATTCCAAAAACATACACAGGCTTAGCTCAGCTTCAGCAGTGGATGAATGACAACTGGCTTAAACTAAATGACAAAGTTCTTCAAAATAAAGGCTGAACACAGACCTCACTTACCAAAAGGACAATAAAGTTTATTGTGAACAGTATCCAAAAGACAAGTATCAAAGACATAGATGATTAAAAGCACTAAAAACACATGGAGGAGCTACAAGAGATAAAGGGGCCTTGTCCCCTCTCACACTCTCACCACACAATCTGCAGCCCGGCTGGGCGCGCTGCTACTGAGCGCGCCCAGCCGGGCTGCAGCTCTCTTAAGCTGCTCCAGACCTTGTCTCAGATTTCTACACCTTTAAACCTATTTGTGCTGAAACTGGACTCAAAATACAGAGGAATTCCACCCACCACGACCAAGGCTACAACTACAACCAACCAGAACAATCGGATTACTTTGGATGGCAGAGATTTAAACTGGTTTGAAATCCTCCATGAAGCTTACCTCTGCTGAACACACCAAGCCTTCTAACAGCTGACCTGAAACAAGACCCTCAACCTCTCTGAAGACTTGATTGCCCTCACTCCACCCTGTGAGTAATCCATTATTCATTATCCAAGGCATATGCACCAAGTGACTATTTTCCACATTTATGTTATCATTTATCATCTAACTCTAAAACAAGGAACTTTACTTAAAATAAATCTATGATCCAACTCTGTGTAGGAATGAAAGGAGTTTGCACAGATCCCCTTTGATCTCAGCAGGACTCCAGAAGTACAAGCTATCTGAACAAGTCTATTGTCTCTAATGTCAACATACAAAAACTCATCAAAGGACCTTCTCTCTGCCTGCCCTCCCAAGGAACAATTACAAATTAACACCTCACTAGCTCTCCTCTTAAAATCCTTTGGGATACTCAGGAAATGCAGAAGAGGGCGGAGAGGTAGTGCATCCAAAAATAAACACCAGGGAAGCAACACCAGGCAAAGGATAACAAGTTTGACAGTGATGTCTAAAAAACATCCCCAGCAAAGCTCAATCACAGCCACACTCTGCAATGCCAGATCGACAAATAATAAGACTGCAACTATACATGACCTAATAGAGCTCTCTGATTTGACCTTTTTGACAGAGACCTGGCTTGGGAAGCATGCAGGCCCAACTCTTGAAGCAACCTTGCCGACCAATTATTCAGTCTTGCACTGTGAGACAAGTCTGGAAGGGTGGGGGGTTGCCATATGCTTCAGATCCTCTTTGAACATAAGGCCCCTGCCCATAGGCCCCACTGAAACCTTTGAATGTCTTGCAGCTCAACTGTCAGCAGAAGTAAACATCAACATATTGCTCATATACCGCCCCCCAAAAAATGGTCCAGCCTTTCTTAAAGAAATATCTGAACTCTTATCCTGCGTAACAGTGGAACACCCTAGATGGATCATCCTGGGAGACTTCAATGCATGGGTGGATGATCACGACTCCCAGCTAGGAAGTGAACTACTTCTCATAATGAGTGAACTGGGTCTCTCTCAGGCTGTCAACCTCCCCACCCACACGAAAGGGCACACCCTGGATCTTATATTTCATTCTGGACTTTTAATATCACACATGGATATAAACCCAGTGGTATGGTCAGACCACCACACCATCCACTTCTCTCTGACAGCACCAGCGATAAAACACAGAGGGAAAGAACTCATAAAATACCGTTCACTGAAAGATGTCTCACCCCAGCACGTTCAGAATATCCTCAACTTCGACGCATTAACCAATCATTGCGCAGACCCAGACTCCATGGTCCTGATATACAACCATGCAGTGTCATCTGCCTATGACGCCCTCGCTCCAGTTCGCATCAAACGATCTACACCACTTCACCATGCACGGTGGTTTGACAGCTCACTAAAGGACATAAAGAAAGAAGTGCGCAGACTAGAAAGGAAGTGGCGAAAATCTCAGAATTCAAAAGATAAACACACCCTTGTCTCTCACCTGGAAAGCTACAAAAATGCGATCACCAAGAAAAAATCCTCCTACCTATCACAGGAGATCGCAAAGGCCGCCAACAGACCAGCCCAACTATTCGGCACAGTTGATAGACTATGTAATCCATCCTGTCTAAAACCCACTATAACTCCCTCAAAGGAGCTATGTGAGAAATTTGCTTGCTACTTTGCTGACAAAGTATCCTCTTCGGTCTCTCATTCAGACCACAGCACCCAAGACTCATGCAACTAATGGAAATAGCTGCAAAAACAACCTAACACCCTGGACTGACTTCAAAAGTATTAGTGAGGAAGAGATCTTAGACATCATCTGTCGTCTCCGCCAGACAACCTGCGACCTGGACCCTGGACCAACTAAACATATGCTGAAATGCCCTGACCTGCTTGGTCCAGCATTTCACAAAATAGTAAATTGCTCTCTGCAAGCAGGGAGGTTTCCTACCTCTCTAAAAGAAGGAATCATCAAGCCCCTTCTTAAAAAACCTTCCATGGATCCAGAGGCTATGCGCAGCTACAGACCTGTCTCCAACCTCCCCTTCTTAGGTAAAGTTATTGAAAAGGCTGTCTATCTGCAACTTGAAACCAGGCTGTCAGTAAACAACATCCTGGACCCTCTACAATCTGGCTTTAAGAAACACCACAGCTGTGAAACAGCCCTCATCCAAGTCTGCAACGATCTGCTCATGGCAAGGGACAGAGGGGAATGCTCCATCCTAATCCTGTTGGATCTCTCAGCGGCTTTTGATACAGTTGACCATGAAATCCTGCTTAACAGACTGCAGGAGTACTGTGGCATCAGTGGATCAGTCCTCCAGTGGTTCAGATCATTCCTGACTGACAGAACACAGAGTATCCCTAGGACCTATAATGTCCAAACCTGCACCTCTACAATTCGGAGTGCCACAAGGATCAATCCTATCCCCTCTGCTGTTTGCAATCTACATGTTGCCACTCGGTACACTTATCCAACGACATGGCCTGACGTACCACTGCTACGCCGATGACACACAGCTATACCTGTCCTTCAAACCTGGTGGAACAGACCCTACCCCAAAAATAAAAACTCTTGCTTAGCTGAGCTTCAGGCATGGATGAATGATAACTGGTTGAAACTGAATGCTGACAAAACTGAGGTCCTGTTTGTCCAAAGCCAGTGCTCCCCATCAAAACAGCTCTATCCTAAAGCAACACCAATCAGGATTGGGAATTCAGACATAAATAGCTCCAACCCTGTGCGCAGCCTTGGCGTACTAATCGATGGGGAATTGAGTTTCAGAAACCAAATTTCATCTGTAGTTAAATCTTCCTTCTTTCATCTGAAGAACATTGCAAAGATTAAACATCTGATTCCCCCAGAGGATCTTCCAACCCTAGTCCACGCCTTCATCACATCACGGCTGGACTACTGCAATGCCCTTTATGCTGGCCTCCCCAAAAAGTACCTGCGTCGCCTGCAATTAGTGCAGAATGCTGCTGCCAGATTGCTAACAAACCAGCCTCGCCACTGTCACATTACACCGATCCTTCGCTCACTGCACTGGCTACCAGTAGAATGGAGAATACTCTTCAAGATTGGACTGCTGACATTCAAATCCCTGCACAATCTGGGCCCTGGATACATGAAGGACTTGCTGAAGCTGCACCACACCTCTCACAACCTCAGATCAGCAAGTTCTATAAACTTGGTCACTCCCAGAGTGCACCTCAAAAAATCTGGAGACAGAGCCTTCTGTCATGCTGCCCCTACTCTTTGGAACTCCCTACCACACCCAGTAAAGACAGCACCATCCCTGGAGCTATTCAAATCCAGACTGAAAAGCCACCTGTTTAGCCTGGCATTTCCAGATTTATAAAATTCTTCCTCTGTACCACGATGGTCGGAGCCATGCTTATGCGCTTTGAGTCCCACGGGAGAAAGGCGCTTTACAAATGTTATTTGTTGTTGTTGTTGAATACTACAAGACATGTTCTGATACTGAGTAAGTGCACTTGATTGCTTTTCCTCTGTAAACCGCTATATAATCAACCTGAGAAACAGAACAGAGCAACCATGACATTTTAATGAGATGACCAACACCCTTGCTAAAAGCATATGTGCTGTATCAGGGCAAACCCAATTGAGGACCAGATAAGCAGGTAGAGATGCTAGTAAGCACTAATAATATTAATCAGTTAATTCAGTGATCGCTTAATGCAATAACAATCCTGCTTCCGGATATAACCATAGGCAAATAGATAGAAATGCGACTCAGCGACTATGCTAGCAAATAGAGCTTGAGTAATTAGTTGGCTACAGCAGAGTCATTGAAAGTAAGTGATAAAGCCGGCAAATGTGCGTAGCCATGTAGAGCATACAGAATTCAGCAAGAGAGGCATAGTACCGCTTGTAGACTGCTGGGGACCACAAAACCCTGGAGCCGCTTCCCTCTTGTGGGCAGTTTGCATCCACAGATTGCACAGATACTCACAAGATCAGTAAGAATCAGTAAGGCAACGCTGCATTACTAAGATTCTTGTCATCGGAGGTCAGCACCTAACAGCAAAGCAGCTCCAAACACAGTTAACACCACTGAGCGTAGGGAACTCAGACCTTACTAGCTCCAACACTGTGGGCAGCTTGGTGCTATAAATAATTGCAATCAGAATTGTTAAATAATAAATTATTATAGGGGGCTTGGCCAGCCGTGTACCAGGACGGATCTTTTAGTGAGGGGCTCCTGCTTCGGCAGATATTAAAGCAGCACACACAGTTTACCTATCCAGCCCAAAGAACCCAGCAGGATGCCGGAAACACTGATATAGGTGGACGCCTCCAAAGAACGCAAAAAGACATGCTCAAGCCCAGAAGTTGACAGACTTCTTCACAGAGACATTCCAGCGTGCAACAATGAAGGTCCAAGATGGCACCGATGCCTGACGTAGAGGCCCGCTGGCAGAGAACTCGGATGGCTCTGCTAGTGCCCAAACACTACAGAGCTCAGTGGCCACGGAGGGGAACTACTCCAGGACATCATCCACTAGCAGCCCAGCCAGATTAAGGCCAAGATTGGACAACCCGGAGGTCCCAGCAGAAAATGCAGGTCTATTTGCAGCAGAACAGATAAGTACTCTGCTTACACATCCTAGCATGGTGATAGAAGCTTTCCCTGCATCTGATCAGGCTGCCTTTGAGTCTTTCATTAAAGTGAACCCGAGGTGAAAACAACAATTGTATTTATGCTCATACTCCAAAAAAATGACTTTTTTTAGATATCCCATGGTTTAATTTTTCATTTAAATGTTTACAAACTACAGTAGATTGAATGTTTTGTTGCCTCTGCTCAGTGCCAGCCTAATAATTGTCCCAGAATTAGAAAAAGGTCAATAGTGCATGTATTTTAGCTCCCTTTGCTCTCAGAGGTTGTATTCTGCCAGGAATTTTTTATGACTTTAATTATCTTATCAGTGAGGTTTACTATATTCCTGACAAGGTACTGACAAGACAGAAGCTGTCACTTCCATGCCTAGAAATTAACTCTTTCAGGCAGCAAAATAAAACAAGTAAAACACCCTGGTTATTAATATGTTTGTACTGTACATACACAAGTCTTTCTCATCATATCACATGTCACCTTGGGCACACTTTAATAACATACTAATCTCATTAAATCTGACTTGTCATCTGAAATCTCCATGTAACGATTGTGGAATTCTCTCTGTAATCAGCGCACAGGACGTGCGCTGACACTGCGGAAATCCTCCACAAGCGTATAATTTGAGGGAACCCAGCAAAAGGTGCAACGCACCTGTAGAGGGAAATTCCTGTCGGCAGATGGAGCTGTGGAGTGCAGAGGAACAGACCCTCTACCCTGCCACAGACGCCAGACAGGAATTGTACGAAGGGAATAAACGCAAAGCAAGATAGCCCCTGAAAGAGAGAGATCAAAGAGACAGAGGGTATGTGTGTCCACCAATCTAGTCGCCACCCTGCGACGATGAACACACAACCATGAAGATAAAGTGAGAAGGCAATCGCAAGAGATGGCGATTGCTAACAGCGACACAAGACTGAATAAGCACAGATGAGGACTGTATGTAGGTCCACCAATCTAGCCGCCAACCTGCGACGGCAGACACACAACAAAGGAAACCGAGTGAGAACGCAATCGCCTGAGAAGTGATTGCGAATGGGATTGAGCAAAGGGACAGATTGTATGTGTGTGCACCAAACTAGTCGCCAACCCGCGACGGTGCACACACAACAGCAGATATGAAGTAGGAACGCAATCGCGAGAGAGGCGATTGCCAGAGGTGACACAAGGCTACAGCAAGGCAGAGCATGAGAGTAGCAAAGGCACAGCAAATCATACAATGAGAAGATAAGGAAAATAACAAACGCTAACTAAACGCGAACACCGCACTCATTCGCAACAGTGCACGCGTTTATGCGCGGTCTCCGCGTGATAAGCACAACAGAGACAAGCACGCCTAACTAACCACCGACAGACAAACATGAAACAGAAGACGCGAGCGCTTGCTTAACGGTTACCTCACCGAGCCTCCAGCAAGCGTTCGTAGCAGACAAGACAGATACACGAAAACAGGAATAAGTGAGAGAGACGGATCCACAACACTAGCGCAAGGCGAGTGCAATCCAGGCAAGACAGAATAGATGATAGCTGGTATCAACCGCTGCTCCAGCTATACTCCAAGAACAAAGATCAGAACGACTTCCTGTCGACCACCGCTGGGACAGAACAATCGCAACAGACAAACAAAACAGATATGCAATCCTAACTGCACTAGGGAATCTGCCTAGTGCAGTCCCAGGAATTACTCTAAGCTAATCTTTAAACAATGAGCAAGGCTGACACTCCAGGAGTGTTTCACAGGACTAACCCTTATGACCAGCCAAGTTCTGTGATATCACATGGTATATATATATAGAGCAAGCCTACAAAGGATGTGGCTAGGTAATTTGCATGACAAACGTATGCAAATTCATCAGCAGCAGCAAGCTGCAAAACAGACAAAAGGTCTCTCTTCCAGAGACCTGCAGAATGCAGACCTGAACAGTGGTCAAAAAGTTGCCTGCCTGCGCAGGCAACTGAGCGGATCATTACACTCCACTATCACAAACAAATTGTGGCATGATATTTTTTCCTTGGGTAGAGATAGAGTGGACATTATAGAGCATAGAATATGTGATCTGACAAGAGAACATAACATTGTCATTGATGTAGCTGATTCACACGCAACAGAAACATCTTGGGTAAAAGTGAAAGTGGCCGCCAACCTGCGACGGCAGACACAGGTGCAATCTGAAATTTAGAGGAGTTGATGAATGAGTGGCAGTAGGTGATCTAAAAAAACAAAACAAAAAAAAAAAAAACATTTCTTGACCTAACTAAAGAAGCTTCACTACTGGCATCAGATATAGAACTGATTGATTGACTGATTGAAAGAGCTCATCACCTCCCAAAACGGTCTCACCCCCTGCATCTACACCAAGGGATGTCATTGCCTGTTTTGTTTTCTTTCATACTAAGGAGAACTTGTTGTGGGCGGTCAAACAAATGGGCATGCTACCTGATCCGTTTGCTAGCATTTACTTTTATGCAGACTTAGCTCAAAGCACATTGCAAGGAGGGACATGCAACCTTTTACTAAAGCATTGTGGACTGCTGAAATAACTCGTAAGCAGGGTTGCCCTACAAAGTTGATGTTCACTTTTCAGTACCAATCTTCTGTTGTGTGGATGCTGGTTACACACTTTTCAAACAACTGAACATTCAGTCACAAGAGGGGGCTGTAAAACCTCGCAGATCTCAGTCTACTCGCAAAAAAGGGCTGGAAAGGCCTTCTTCAGCTATTCGCTAAAAGGGTTATAAGGTTCAATAGATCCATGTGCCTGCATGGCAACTTTGAGTTTGCAATTTCCATTCTCTACGATACTGTACCTGGTTATAGATATATTCTATACCCCGTTGGTTTTCTTTTGTACAAAACTTGTGTTGCACACATTTTCTTATTGCTTTTTGGTTGATGTTTTAGTGTTTAGGTACTCTTTTGGGTCATTATGCAACACCTTCCTAAGGTGCTATACTCAAAGGGACTGATTCATCAAGCTGCGCTGCTAAAGCATCTCAGCTAAAAGGACCAGTATCACAAAAAATCTTAATATTTAAAATACATGTAAACACATACAAATTAGTACATTTCTTCCAAAGTTAAATGAGCCATAAATTACTTTTCTCCTATGTTACTGTTACAGTAAGGTAGTAGAAATCTGACATTACCGACAGGTTTTGGGCTAGTCCATCTCCTCATGGGGGATTCTCAGCACAGTCTTTATTCTTTTATAAAGACACACTTTGAAAAAGATATTGTCACAAAATGCATCTGCTGGCGAATTTCCTGAACGATTGATGAACTTCCTCCATTTCGCCAGCAGATGTCATCTGTGTCCTCAGAGTTTGAAACTGCTGGAAGTATCCTCTGCCACCAGCAGAGGTCTCACTCACAAGAACTGTTATTGCAGATTTAATGAGGGCAGCTCTGTGATCACCTGGACTCTGTCATCTGACTTTTTGGACACTATTTAAGCTGCCTTTACAGACCACTCTGTGCTAGCTCATCAAAGTCAGTTCCTGATCCTGAGTCCTAGCCTTCCTGTCTTGCTCAGCTTTGTATTTGTAATTATCGTGTTTGACCTGTTTTCTGTTTTTGACTAACCCTTTGCCTAAGCGATTTGTATCTTGTTTGTATCTCTGGTTTGACCCTGCATGTTTGACGTTCCGTTGCCTGCCGATTATAATTCTGATGCTTTGTCTCTGTATATAATGTATATGATTCTCATGTATATATATTAGTCAGGTTTGGGGTTCAGTGTGCACACTATATTGTTATGCTTGGATACCTTTGCATATTATCCTATATGCAGGGGGTCCATAGCATCTGCAATACCTGATATATTCTGATTATGTGTTAGTTTCCAGTTGCTCCATTGCTTATATTACTTGCCTGATGTCTGCATGATTTTCTGCATAAACTTAATACTGATTGTTTATGCATCCTGATAGAGTAATTCTCTGCATAAACTTAATGCTAATGGTGTATGCATTCTGATGGTCAGATTCTCTGCATAAACTTAATCTTGTTTATGCGTCCTGTTTGTTTGACTCTCTGCATGATCTTAATGCTGATTGTTTGTTTGTTTGTAAGCTGTGCAACTGTTTAGTTGCATAACTCTGTGCATGAACTTAATGTGCAACATTTATGCTGATTACAATAAATCTTTATGTTTATTCCTTTAATTCCAGTCTCAGTGTTTCTTGCATACTGACAGAGCAATCTTCCTTGCGATTCCCTTGCATTGTATACCAATGCAACAGAATCATGACAGATGAGCTAGCCTAAAATTTCTGTCACCAGGAAATACTGAGAGTAGGTTTGCCACCATGGGAATTAAATGGAATTATGCAAATATCGAATATCATTGCTGTTTGGCTGAGGATGATGAAAGTTTCTGTTTTGATAAGTTTTATGAATATTCATATGATGATTTGGTGCAAAGTATTAGGCAGATCAATTCATATGTCCAGCAGGGAGAATTCCTTGAATCTGATGTTCAGCCTTTGTTAAAAATTCTACACACTCTTGAATTTATGAAGTCTCCCACTACCTACCAAATTTATCAAGCCTCTGTAAACAAATCCTTGCCAGTTCCTCTTCCCTGCAAAATTCCCACAGCAGTATTAAACCAGAGCAAACCAAATAATGTTCCAGCCACCTCCATGCAGACCGTTCACCCTAAAACTTATGCTCTGGATAATGAATCTGCCTATGACAAGAGTTCATGGGATCCTCCTTTTGAAAAATGGGAAATAGAGGCCTTAGTTTTTGAGATGGAATGTGATGAGGAATACTTTATTGATTATTACTTTGATACCAGTGAAAACTTTTTGAATGAATGCATAGATTCTGCATCCGCTTTAGTTGATATGGGGGTTTGTATGAATCACTTTGTGGCTCCCTTAATTGATATCTGGAAAGATCTATTGCGTGAAAATTTCCCTCCTTCTGATGATTCTGGCAGTCAGTTTATGCCGTACTCAGTAATCAATCATAGTTCAGTCAGATCCAGTAAATTTTCTAGTGTTAAAAGTGACAGGGATTGTGTTCTTAATTTTTCCTCTAAGCCTGTTAAACCGCATGCTGATGCATACCTGAGTGGTTTGAATGACTCCATTGATCAAGGTATCTGCAAAAGTCAAGCCTGTTTTGATATGACTGCTGAAGAGATTGATGCTTATTACTGGTATTTAAATGATGACAGGACAAGTTTTATGGAATTTTATTGCAAACAAAGTGAGGAATTGGTAACCAAGTGTTTGCTAAGTGTTAAATCCATGTGTGCGAATGGACTTTGTAAGCCTGAAGCTGCTTCTGCCTTAATAATCGCTTGGCAAAGGGTTCTGTCTTCTCATTTTCATGTTTCTCCTTCCTCTGTTAACTCTGTACTCACCTCTGGCCAGAATTCACAATCTGCAGCAGTTAAAGTCACACCTGTTACTAAGGGAGACCCAACGTGTCCGTTGCCCTTAGCAACCAGTTATAAAGACTCTGTCTTGTCAGGTTCCAACCGTCAAAGGAGACCTACTTCCTTGCAAACTGCAGTCAGAACTACACCTTGGTCCTGGCAAAGATCATTAGAAAATAAGTCATCATCCAAAAAGAAAAAGAAGAAAAAATTATTTCCTACCAACTCCGATTCCAGTCGTGTGCAGCCTCCAGCCGATTCCAGTCGTGTGCAGCCTCCAGCCGATTCCAGTCGTGAGCAGCCTCCAGCCGATTCCAGTCGTGAGCAGCCTCCAGCCGATTCCAGTCGTGAGCAGCCTCCAGCCGATTCCAGTCGTGAGCAGCCTCCAGCCGATTCCAGTCGTGAGCAGCCTCCAGCCGATTCCAGTCGTGTGCAGCCTCCATCCAAGTCGGTGCAGACTCCATGCAGCTCCATACAGACTCTAGTTGATTTGTGTCCTCAGCAATCTCCAGTCAGTCCTGAGCAGTCCCTCGCCTTTCTCTGTGGACTCTTTCATGGACTAGATTTGCTGACAGTGGGTCAGCCTGGCAGGCCTGAAGAGCCCCAGCATGTTCATCCTGCAGTATCCAGTCCTGCAGAACTTTGCTCCTTGCCTGCAGAACTTTGCTCCTTGCCTGCAGAACTTTGCTCTCAGTCCGCACAGGCTCAGTTCACACAGTTTCAGTGCCAGTCCGCACAGACTGTATTGGGATCTCAGCCAACGGTCCAGCCAAGCGCTCAGCCAACGGTCCAGCCAAGCGCTCAGCCAACGGTCCAGCCAAGCGCTCAGCCAACGGTCCAGCCAAGCGCTCAGCCAACGGTCCAGCCAAGCGCTCAGCCAACGGTCCAGCCAAGCGCTCAGCCAACGGCCCAGCCAAGTGCTCATCCAAAGGTCCAGATCCATGAGGTTACACAGTCTGCTGTCCTGTCTGAGACTACTGAGTCTGCTGTCCTGTCTGAAGCGTCCCAACCGGTTAACTTGCCTAAAGTTATCCTGTCTTCTGTTTTGCTTGAGGTTATGCAAGCTGCTGCCCAGCCTTCACAGACTTTTGTTGCTACCCTGTCCGAGACTATTCAGTCTGTCGCTAATCCGCCTGCAGCACTACCTGAAGTTTTCCAGTTTACTGCTCAGATGTCACAGACCTCTGCTGCTGCTTCCAAGTCTGGTGACTCTGTTGCTGCTTCTGAGTGTACCCAGTCTGCTCCGGCTGCCGCTTCTGAGGGTATCCAGTCTGCTGCCGCTTCTGAGGGTATCCAGTCTGCTGCCGCTTCTGAGGGTATCCAGTCTGCTGCCGCTTCTGAGGGTATCCAGTCTGCTGCCGCTTCTGAGGGTATCCAGTCTGCTGCCGCTTCTGAGGGTATCCAGTCTGCTGCCGCTTCTGAGGGTATCCAGTCTGCTGCCGCTTCTGAGGGTATCCAGTCTGCTGCCGCTTCTGAGGGTATCCAGTCTGCTGCCGCTTCTGAGGGTATCCAGTCTGCTGCCGCTTCTGAGGGTATCCAGTCTGCTGCCGCTTCTGAGGATATCCAGTCTGCTGCCGCTTCTGAGGATATCCAGTCTGCTGCCGCTTCTGAGGATATCCAGTCTGCTGCCGCTTCTGAGGGTATCCAGTCTGCTGTTCCAGTTGTTGCTTCCAAGTCTGGGGACTGTGCTGTCGCTTCCAAGTCTGGGGACTCTGCTGCTGTTTCCAAGGTTGGTGATATTGTTGCTGCTCCTGAATCCGGTAACCCTATGGCTGCTCTCCAGTCCGATGATTCTGTTGTTGCCTCAAAGACTGCTGATTCAGCTATTGCCTCCGACTCCACTGTTCCAGCTGCTGTTTCCAAGTTTGCTGTTCCGGATGAGTTCCTGTCTGGTGCCTCTCCTGAGGGCATTCTGCCTGTTGCCTCTCCTGAGGGCATCCTGCCTGTTGCCGCTCCTGAGGGCATCCTGCCTGTTGCCGCTCCTGAGGGCATCCTGCCTGTTGCCGCTCCTGAGGGCATCCTGCCTGTTGCCGCTCCTGAGGGCATCCTGCCTGTTGCCGCTCCTGAGGGCATCCTGCCTGCTGCTTCTTCCGTGGGCATCCTGTTTGCTACCCCTGATAGTATCCCGCCTGATGGTGCCAGGTCTCCTGCTCAGCCTGATCCTGCCAAGCCGTTTGATCCTACTGTTCCTGTCAAGTCGTGGGTTCCTGTGGCTGCTCCCCAATCTGATGTTTCCGCAGTGACTTCCAAGTCTGCTGATGTCCTTTCAGTGGTTCCCAAGACTGCTGCTGTTCCTCCGGTGGCCTCCAAGTCTGCTGTTGTTCCTGTTATGGCCTTCAACTCTGTTGTTCCTGCTACCACTTCCAAGTCTGCTGTTGATCCTGTTGTGGCCCCCAAGCCTGTTGTT
This sequence comes from Hyperolius riggenbachi, assembly GCF_040937935.1. Classification (NCBI taxonomy): domain Eukaryota; kingdom Metazoa; phylum Chordata; class Amphibia; order Anura; family Hyperoliidae; genus Hyperolius; species Hyperolius riggenbachi. Next base: position 147,915,805 of record NC_090654.1, read on the forward strand.
CCTGCTGCTGCTCCCGAGTCTGGTGTTCCTGCCGATGTTCAGTCTACTATGCTACCTGAAGTTTGCACATCCTGGAGTCCTATGGATGTCTTGCCTGGTGCTTCTGCACATGGATCTTGGGCTGTTGCATTGCCTAAAGGTCTCCAGTTTGATCTTCAACATTTGTTACCTGATGACCCTGAATCTACTCAGCCCATCATTTTGCCTGTTACCGTGTTTATGTTTGTACACTTTTTCGCCCATGCCCTCCTTGGCCTTGCCTTTCTGCCCAGTATGTCCTGGGATCCTGGTGGACGTGAGTTCATATGGAGCGTTCGGAGACCGCTCCTTGAGGAGGGGGTAATGTCACAAAATGCATCTGCTGGCGAATTTCCTGAACGATTGATGAACTTCCTCCATTTCGCCAGCAGATGTCATCTGTGTCCTCAGAGTTTGAAACTGCTGGAAGTATCCTCTGCCACCAGCAGAGGTCTCACTCACAAGAACTGTTATTGCAGATTTAATGAGGGCAGCTCTGTGATCACCTGGACTCTGTCATCTGACTTTTTGGACACTATTTAAGCTGCCTTTACAGACCACTCTGTGCTAGCTCATCAAAGTCAGTTCCTGATCCTGAGTCCTAGCCTTCCTGTCTTGCTCAGCTTTGTATTTGTAATTATCGTGTTTGACCTGTTTTCTGTTTTTGACTAACCCTTTGCCTAAGCGATTTGTATCTTGTTTGTATCTCTGGTTTGACCCTGCATGTTTGACGTTCCGTTGCCTGCCGATTATAATTCTGATGCTTTGTCTCTGTATATAATGTATATGATTCTCATGTATATATATTAGTCAGGTTTGGGGTTCAGTGTGCACACTATATTGTTATGCTTGGATACCTTTGCATATTATCCTATATGCAGGGGGTCCATAGCATCTGCAATACCTGATATATTCTGATTATGTGTTAGTTTCCAGTTGCTCCATTGCTTATATTACTTGCCTGATGTCTGCATGATTTTCTGCATAAACTTAATACTGATTGTTTATGCATCCTGATAGAGTAATTCTCTGCATAAACTTAATGCTAATGGTGTATGCGTTCTGATGGTCAGATTCTCTGCATAAACTTAATCTTGTTTATGCGTCCTGTTTGTTTGACTCTCTGCATGATCTTAATGCTGATTGTTTGTTTGTAAGCTGTGCAACTATTTAGTTGCATAACTCTGTGCATGAACTTAATGTGCAACATTTATGCTGATTACAATAAATCTTTATGTTTATTCCTTTAATTCCAGTCTCAGTGTTTCTTGCATACTGACAGAGCAATCTTCCTTGCGATTCCCTTGCATTGTATACCAATGCAACAGAATCATGACAGATATATACAAAGTTGCTGGCCAGCTTCCCCGCTCACACTTTTTTGGCTGTTGGACGGAGCAACTGCCATTCACTAAGTGCTTTTAAAAATAAAGAAAACCCTGAGAATCCCCCATGAGGAGATGGGCTAGTCCAAAACCTGTCAGTTCTGTCAGATTTCTACTACCTACTGTAAGTGACAGCAACATAGGAGAAAAGTAATTTATGGCTCATTTTACTTGGGAATTTTAAAATGTAAGATTTTTGCCAAAGTGGTCCTTTAATGTGCAGGAGTGCTCGCTAAACTACGCTTTACATAGCAGTGCTTGCTTCCCTTAGTTACATGCATTGCTTCCTTAGCAACGAGCATAACTTTCAATGCTGGCGTTCCTGTGAAATATCTCTACCGTTATACTTCACTAACAGCTGCTACTATGAAAATTAGCATGTTAATTGTCAAAGTAGTGACTGTTAGAGAAGTATCGCGGTAGCCCTCAGATCCCCCTCTGATCACCCCCTCCCCCACTATTGTTTACCTCTGATCTCCCCTGAAAGGCCTGTAAACAGCCTTCTTTTCACACCCTGCCAGCCCCCTGTCACTGCCCCTCTCAGATCAAGCCCTAATCAGCACTCTGCGGGTGCCTGATCACCCCCCCTGCCCTCAGATCCTTCTCTGATCACCCCTCCCTGCTATTGTTTACCTGTGATCTCCCCTTTGTAATGCTGGGTACACACAATGCATTTTTTCTGTCAATTTTCCGTCCGATAGATTGCCGTTTCGATTCTGTTATCTTTTCTTATCTATTTCCATTCACTTCTATGAGAAATCGATCAGAAAAATGATCGAAAATAAGATCAGACATGTCGTAAATTATCTATCGTACCATCTATGTAACAAAATTGTATGGTGTGTACCTAGCATAAGGCCTATAAACAGCCTTTTATATAGTTACATAGTTATTTGGGTTGAAAAAAGACATACGTCCATCGAGTTCCACCAGAAAACAAAGTACAACACCAGCCTGCTCCTTCACATATTATTATTATTTATATAGCGCCGACATCTTCTGCAGCGCTGTACAGATTATATATAGTCTTGTCACTAACTGTCCCTCGGAGGAGCTCACAGTCTAGTCCCTACCATAGTCATATGTCTATGTATGTATCGTGTAGTGTATGTATCGTAGTCTAGGGCCAATTTAGGAGAAAGACAATTTATCTGTATGTTTTTGGGATGCGGGAGGAAACCGGAGTGCCCGGAGGAAACGCACGCAGCCACGGGAAGAACATACAAACTCCTTGCAGATGTTGACCTGGCTGGGATTCGAACCAGGGACCCAGCGTTGCAAGGCGAGAGCGCTAACCACTATGCTTCCCACATATCCCTGTTGATCCAGAAGAAGGGGGTAAAACCCTTCCAATTAGTCCCAAAAGGGAAAAAATTCCTTCCCGACTGGAGATGGCAATCAGATAAAATCCCTGGATCAACACTACTTACCTAGTAAATATAGCCATGGATGGATGCATTTCACATCTTAATCGCTCTTACTGTAAAGAACCCTTTCCTAAATAAATGGCTAAAACGTTTTTTTCTCCATGTGCAGATCATGTCCTCTAGTCCTGTGTAATGGCCTAGGGATACAACGCTCATCCGCCAAGCTATTATATTGCCCTCTGATGTATTTATACATGTTAATTAGATCCCCTCTGAGGCGTCTTTTCTCTAGACTAAATAAACCCAGTTTATCTAACCTTTCTTGGTAAGTGGTCTATCCATCCCTCGTATCAATTTTGTTGCTCGTCTCTGAACCTGCTCTAAAACTGCAATATCTTTCCTGTAATGTGGTGCCCAGAACTAAATTCCATATTCCAGATGTGGCCTTACTAGAGAGTTAAACAGGGGCAATATTATGCTAGCATCTCAAGTTTTTATTTCCCTTTAAATGCATCCCAAAATTCTATTAGCTTTAGCTGCAGCGGCTTGGCATTGAATATGATTATATAACTTGTTGTCGATGAGTACTCCTAAGTCCTTCTCCAAGTTTGATGTCCCCATCTGTATCCCGTTTATTTTGTATGGTGCTAGACCATCGGTACAACCAAAATGCATGATTTTAAATTTTTCAACATTGAATTTCATCTGCCATTTATGTGCCTATATAGCCATCCTATTCAGATCCTGTTGCAATATGTCACTATCTTCCTGAGAGTTGATGATTCTGCACAATTTTGTATCGTCTGCAAAAATAGCAACATTGCTTTCTACTGCATCTACTAGATCATTAATAAATACATTGAAGAGCACTGGACCCATTACTGACCCCTGTGGGACCCCACTGCTAACAGTGTATGATCCATTGACCACAACTCTTTGTTTTCTGTCCATTAGCCAGTTCCCTATCCATGCACACACTCTTCCCCAGTCCTTGCATCCTCAACTTTTGCACCAGACTTTTGTGGGGAAAAGGGTCAGTATGCAGCATTCTCAATATCTACATTAGCGTTCACTACCTCATAAAAGCTGAGCATGTTAGTCAAACAGGACCTATCTTTAGTACACCCATGTTGATGCTGAGAAATAAGATTATTTTCTACTATGAAGTCATGTATAGTATCTCTTAGTAACCCCTCAAATAGTATGCATACAACTGATGTTAAGCTTACTGGTCTATAATTTCCTGGATCTGTTTTTTTGCCCCTCTTAAATAATGGGAAACGTGGGCTGTATGCCAATCCACTGGGACTCTGCCAGTTGAAAGAGAGTCACAAAACATAAGATAAAGGGGTTTATCTATGACTGAACTTAATTCCCTGCGGACCCGAGGATGCATGCCATCCGGGCCAGGTGCCTTGTCTATTTTTAATTTAGTCTTGCCTTCACTTCCTCCTGTGTTAATGTAAGAACGTGGAAAAGCCGCCGCGTGTACTCAGAACAAGGCGGCTGAGTCCGCGTCTAACGCGGCGGCTTGCACGCGTGGGCCTGCATACAGTAGTGTAGCCGAACGCGGAGGAACCGCCACATGCCTTGATAGCGGTGCGGCGGATTCCGCGTCCAGCACGGCGGGTGCTTCACAACACATGTCGCGTGTGGCTGGGACTGATAGTCCACAGAGGTTCAGAAGGACGCGCGCGCGCTGAGAGGCAGAACTTTTATGACAGACAGAAGGGAGTCAGCTGACCAAGCCGGTCAGCTGACGATTTAGCCAGTTTCCACTGGTCCAGCACTTAGGGGAGGCGCTGGAGAGTGCTTTACTATATATACTGGGTGCTGTTCATTCTCTGGTTGTCTGCCGTTATGATCACTACGTGGTAGCACTCAGACCTTTTGTCAGTATCTGTGTTATACTTTAGACTAGTTCCAGGGTGTTGATGACTACGGAGCTCACACCCAAGACTAGGAATCCTGTGTATTATCTGTATTACCATCTGTTATACTTCAGACTAGTTCCAGGGTGTTGATGACTACGGAGCTCACACCCAAGACTAGGAATTCTGTGTATCATCTGTATTACCATCTGTTATACTTCAGACTAGTTCCAGGGTGTTGATGATCAAGGACCTCGCACCCAAAGATTAGGGATCTGTATTACCATCTGTTATACTCCAGACTAGTTCCAGGGTGTTGATGATCAAGGACCTCACACCCAAAGATTAGGAACCTGTATTACCATCTGTTATTCTTCAGACTAGTTCCAGGGTGTTGATGATCACGGACCTCACACCAAGACTAGGCATTGTTTATTATCACAATGAAGTATGAAGTACTGCTGTCTCAAAGCACATACAAAATCATTTTATTTTCAGCCTTGGCTACATGAACATCGCACAAACTGATTAAAATCACCCACAGCATTAAAATCAACTGTACCTGGCCAGGATATGCGCGCTTATTCTAAAAGGGACAAGATCAGGTTTTATGCAAGGTGAAATCGGCCAGCCGCAGCCATAATGCAGAAAACACCCTGCTACCACGATCTATATGTCCTCAGCCACCACCAGAACACCGAACACACAGTGTATTGATCCTATTTTCGGCTTCCTAAAGCTGGTAATGCAAGTAGCTGCAGTACTGTTCTATTTGACTCTAAGGCTTCCACGGAATATGTATGGTGATAGCAGACGGATAGTCCAACTGGTGACTTATGCTGACAGGGGATCCCACATGCTAACAAAGCTTCCACAACACGGCGACATCTTAATGCGGCCAGCCTGTGATACTTGCGCACAAGTTGGTGAGCTCCGGCTCACAGGGCCCTCCGTTTTCCGCAATGCACTGTTGGTACCAAGCCGTCTCTACTGCTGTATGCTGTCTTACTTCCGTCTGCTGAGGCCTCAGCGCAGCTTCTATTGCAATTCAACTCCTATGGCAGGAGCCAGATCAGTGTGTTCAGTGTTCAAACGTGGGGACACCGCGCGTACACTCCAGCGGTAGCCACGCCCACCGACGCGTTTCGCCCCGCCCACGGGGCTTTCTCAACACCTTGAGAAAGCCCCGTGAGCGGGGCGAAACGCGTCGGTGGGCGTGGCTACCGCTGGAGTGCACGCGCGGTGTCCCCACGTTTGAACGCTGAACACGCTGATCTGGCTCCTGCCATAGGAGTTGAATTGCAATAGAAGCTGCGCTGAGGCCTCAGCAGACGGAAGTAAGACAGCATACAGCAGTAGAGACGGCTTGGTACCAACAGTGCATTGCGGAAAACGGAGGGCCCTGTGAGCCAGAGCTCACCAACTTGTGCGCAAGTATCACAGGCTGGCCGCCTTAAGATGTCGCCGTGTTGTGAAAGCTTTGTTAGCATGTGGGATCCCTTGTCAGCATAAGTCACCAGTTGGACTATCCGTCTGCTATCACCATACATATTCCGTGGAAGCCTTAGAGTCAAATAGAACAGTACTGCAGCTACTTGCATTACCAGCTTTAGGAAGCCGAAAATAGGATCAATACACTGTGTGTTCGGTGTTCTGGTGGTGGCTGAGGACATATAGATCGTGGTAGCAGGGTGTTTTCTGCATTATGGCTGCGGCTGGCCGATTTCACCTTGCATAAAACCTGATCTTGTCCCTTTTAGAATAAGCGCGCATATCCTGGCCAGGTACAGTTGATTTTAATGCTGTGGGTGATTTTAATCAGTTTGTGCGATGTTCATGTAGCCAAGGCTGAAAATAAAATGATTTTGTATGTGCTTTGAGACAGCAGTACTTCATACTTCATTGTGCGGACATTGTTTTGGCCTGCTGGCTCCTTGGTTTCTAGGTTTCCAAGTTGCACCAATCGAGGTTAAAGGGGTGGCTCTCCTAACATTTGTAAATGTGCATTGTTTATTATCTGTTATGACCTTCGGCTTTCCTGACCTTTCTTCTGATTACTGATTTTGTACTTCGCTATATCTGATACTCCGTTGCCAAACCTTGCTTGTCTTAAGGATTCCGTATCAGCCTTTCCCTCTGTATCTGACCTGTCTGTCTGTTGCCGACCTGGCTTGTCCGACCTCGAGAACTATCTCCTCTGGTTAGAGATAGTTCACAGATCTGTCAGTGACACTCCACCATTGGTGTCACTCACACTCTGGTCCTTCCCACATTTAGCCTGACTCCTCCCCTTGGGGAGTTCCAGGCCTTGGAAGGAGCCTGTTCTTTGGGCAGTATCCCATACTGCCTTGTACCCCCTTTACGGGGGCCCTCCTCAAAGTATTACTGTTGCACCAAACACTCATATTACTCAGGTGTCCAGAGGTTAGAGATATATCTGATTATCGGTGATACTGCAGATCATCAATAATCGGGTATATGTCTGTATTCTCGGTGATACTGCAGATCACCGGTAATCAGATCCTCTCTGTGTTACACCGATCGTTACAGAACGGCAGACCAAACACAAATGGACGCACTCACCAGCCGTCTGGGCACACTTACCACCTCGGTGGATAACATCAACCAAGTGCTGGGTAGCCACCAGACGTTAATAGACGCTTTATCTGGATCTGTACAAACCCTTCAGACGGCTGTGGATGAAGTGCGATCTCCTCCTAGCACAGACATACGTATGCCTGTACCCGAAAGATTTTCTGGTCACAGATCTGACTTCGGAAATTTTAGAAGTAGAGTGTTATCATACTTTGAGTTAAGACCTAAGTCTTCAGGCACTATGGCCCAAAGGGTTACATTTATCAAAACTTTATTATCTGGCGATTCCCAGACCTGGGCGTACAGTCTCCCCATCAGTCACCCAGCCCTGGCCTCTGTAGAGGAATTTTTTAAAGCTATGGCTGTAATTTACGACCACCCAGACATTCCCTCGACTTCTGAGCGGAAGCTCAAACTTTTGCGTCAAGGCAAATGTCTGGTTGAAGATTATGCTGCTGAATTTAGGAGATGGTCGGTATCGGCCAGGTGGGATACTTTTGCCCTTCTAGATTGTTTTTTTTTATCAGGGTTGTCAGACGAGGTCTCTGATCTTATGTTAAGTCAGCCTGAACCCAAATCCATCGATGAAGCCATTCAGCGGCCATTAGGATAGATCGTCGGCTGCGCTATCAGAGGCAGACCCGGGGTAAAAACCACGTGAGAATGATGTCCCATGCTGAGCCTCCAGTAACTCCAACTCCTCCCGCATCACCTCCCCCGGAGCCAATGCAGATTGGTCGGTCTAAATTATCTCAGGTGGAGCGGAAACGCAGAATATCAGAGCAGCTCTGTCTGTATTGTGCAGAGAGGGGTCATAGAGTACAGAATTGCCCTAAGAAATCGGGAAACGCTACTGCCTAGGTGTAGTTGGGGGTAATACCCTAGGCGTACAATTTTTACCCCTAGATGAAAAACGTTTGCTTCTTCCTTGTACTATTTCATGGGAAGATAAGTCTGAAGTCACTGAAGCCTTCATTGACTCAGGCTCAGCGGCTAATTTCATGGATTACGAATTTGCTAAGAAATTGGAAATTCCGCTCACCCCGGTTAAACCACCGATTCAAGTTACTGCAGTGGATGATTCCCCTCTGCAGGGTAACAGTCCACTGTCACAAACTCCGGAGGTGGGAGTCGCTATTGGGGTGTTGCATAGAGAAGATTTGCATTTTTTGTGTTACACATGACAACCTCTACGATCATTCTTGGCATGCCTTGGTTACAACTTCACTCCCCTCAGATAAATTGGGCCACTGGTCAGCTAACGAGCTGGTCGTCCCATTGCTTTCATCACTGTTTAGCGAAGGTAACCTTGGGCCAGACCAAGATTCACGTGGAGGGAGTACCAGATCAGTATTCTGAATTCTCAGACGTGTTTTGTCCTAGATCAGCCGATAAACTTCCTCCACATTGCCCTTTTGATTGTCCCATCGATCTCCGGTCTGGTTGTATGCCCCCTAGAGGTCACCTCTACAATTTATCTGGGCCAGAAAAGTTGGCCATGCAGGAGTACATCCGTGAAAACTTAGCTAAAGGGTTCATTCGCCCTTCCCGATCACCTGCTGGAGCAGGTTTCTTTTTTGTAAAGAAAAAAGACGGAGGCCTACGGCCATGCATTGATTATCGGGGTCTGAATAAAATCCCAGTAAAGAATCGCTATCCTTTACCTTTGATAGACGATTTGTTTACTCAGGTCACCAATGCTAAGATTTTCTCAAAATTGGATTTACGGGGTGCATACAACCTGGTGCGGATCAGAGAGGGCGATGAGTGGAAGACGGCCTTTAACACACCCGATGGACATTAAGTGTACCTGGTGATGCCCTTCGGGTTGTGCAACGCTCCGGCCGTCTTTCAGGAACTCATCAATGAGGTGTTCAGGGAGGTTTAAGGTAAATTTTTCCTGGTGTATCTGGATGATATACTAATCTTCTCAGATAACCTCTCTGAGCACAGGGCTTATGTCAGATTTGTGCTGCATAAGCTAAGACAGAACATGCTTTATGCTAAATTGGAGAAATGCATTTTTGAGGTAACATCTGTCGCCTTTCTGGGGTACATAATTTCTACCTCGGGCCTTTCTATGGACCCTGCCAAAGTCTCTGCTGTCCTGGAGTGGCCTCAGCCAGTGGGACTGAAGGCCCTCCAGAGGTTCTTAGGGTTCGCAAATTACTATAGAAGGTTCATCAAGGGGTACTCCACATTCCGTCATTGCACCCCTCACCAGTCTTACAAAGAAAGGGGCAGATACCAACCACTGGTCCCCCGAGGCTTTGGCTGCTTTCTCCACTCTGAAAGAACTGTTTTGTTCTGCACCCATTTTGAGACACGTCGACACATCCTATCCCTTTATCGTAGAGGTGGATGCCTCAGAGGTCGTGGTGGGGGCTGTGCTGTCTCAGCGTTCTGGGTTGCAGGGAAGATTACACCCATGTGCTTATTTTTCCCGTAGGTTTTCACCAGCAGAGAAAATCTATGATATAGGCAACAGGGAGCTCCTAGCCATTAAATTGGCCTTTGAGGAATGGCGTCATTGGCTAGAAGGAGCAGAACATACGATTACAGTTTACACTGACCACAAAAATTTGGAATACATTGAGGGGGCTAAGAGATTTATGTGAAAGAACAAGAAAAGGACACCAAAATAGCATATGACCAGTAATATGTGCTGGTGACCCAAAAATAGGCCAACAACTATATATTCATGATGATAAAAATGGATATCAATAAATTAACCAGCATGCACCTTGTCAGCAAAATAAATAGCAAAAATATGTAGGGAAACAACTGACTCTTGGGTGCATGCTGGAAATATTTTAATATAGAAAATGTAATATACAAAAACACATATACACATCAACAAAAACTAGAAACCCACCCACTACATAGACCCAATTAAAATAGGGACGCTACGGCCCTGAAAAAACGCCATATCACCCACTACCTCACTAAGTTCTCTTGGAGGCTGCAGTCCTCCGATAAAATGTAAACTAGGACACGTCCAGAACTTCTTATGAATGAAATATAGTTCTTAAGCAGAAATTGCATGTAAACAGTAGACTCAATCGCAGACGTGTGTGACGTCTGTAGCCACCAGTTAAATACATAAACTGGACTCATTCGCAGTCCTCCATATCACGTCAACATCTCCATTACTTGATATGTGCTGTACATCAAACAGTAGCTTAGAGTGTGGAACATGCACATCCACGGGATCAGCTGTAGCAAGGTAGGAGCCATGCAAACATGATAGAACGGCAACTGTGACTGTCCTCAGTATGGCAATCAGGCAAGCCTTCAATGTTATTGTATACAGAGCTTAAGCGTTTTGAACCATCAGCATCCACCTACAGTAGATAAGATGCAGCCAGCGACTGGGATATAAAGTTCATAAGTTCATAGTTACCACACCGCTGAGTATGCGGATTCCGGATAGAGATGTGCTGCCACGATGGAGATGGAATTATAAGTTCCGGGCTCCGGATAGTCCTAGTAGGTGGTTATAGGTAGTGGTGAATGGCGTCAGACGCTGTTACATCTGACATGTTTCGCTGTCTGCCTAACAGCCTCTTCGGAGATTAGCGTCTATTTCTTACTAACGCCACTACACGGGTATTCATGGCGTCCACCCGGGGACCGCCCACCTCCCTCATAGCTGCTGTAGCCAATAGGGAGCGGCCCAGCACGAGCGCCGAACTCCGCCCACCGCACGCCGCGCTTGGCGGCGGAGGTGTGCGCGTCACGCGCTCCAACGTAGGACCGCCCACCTCCCCCACAGCCGCCATAGCCAATGGGAAAAGGCCCAGCACGAGCGCCGAACTCCGCCCACCGCACGCCGCACTTAGCGGCGAAGGTGTACGCATCATGCGCTCCAACGTGGGACGCAAATAGGAAGCGTCCCATCAGCTATAGGGAGAGGGGCGCCACCACGGGAGACCCAGAACATCCAGAGTAGCGTGTGTATTTCAAAATGATTACACCAGACTAAACATAATTCTACTCGTACTTCAACTATAACTCAAAAACATTAATAATAATTATAAAAGTCCTCTACGACTATCCTGCATATGTAAACCCCAATAAACTTCTATTGAAAAATACAGCAGAGCGAGCCCTGCCCACATTGTACACTCTATATAAAGAAATATTAATAAACAAGGGGGGAAATGTTGTAATCATGTCAACTGAACAATATATGTATATGTGCCACAGGATTTTGAGTCAGAGAGAGTGCTACTGCAGGGTCTCCCCATCCAGGGTGACTGAGAACCAGGTGGCACTGGAGATGATTATTGATACAGCTGTACAAACTGGGGTTATTAGCCCACAAACAGCAGATTTTCTTAAAGTTAAAAATCCGGTCACCCCGACCTTCTATGCGTTACCCAAAGTCCATAAGAATTTAATCAAGCCCCCTGGACGCCCAATAGTGTCGGGATGTGGAGCCCTCACTGAGAAGGCCAGTGTCTATGTAGACCAACATTTACAGCCACATGTTTTAGGTCTCCCATCCTATGTTAAAGACACCTCACATCTCCTTACTATTTTGGAGGGCTCACAGCTGCCCCCTGGTTCTCTCCTAGTCACCTTGGATGTGGAGGCTCTGTATTCGAGCATTCCACAGGACAGGGGAGTAGCTGCAGTGGGAAGGTTCCTGTCTGAGTTGGACGTTTCTGAGTATGAACACAATCGTTTCATTCTGGAACTTTTGTCATTTATCTTGAGTAACAATGTGTTCTTGTTTGATGGCTCCCATTACCTCCAGGTGCAGGGGGCGGCGATGGGCACAACTTGTGCTCCTTCGTTCGCCAACCTGTACCTGGGGGATTGGGAACGGGGCCTTTTTGGTGACGACAGTTTGGTCATGTACCTGTGCCACATAGTGTCGTGGCACAGGTACATAGACGACATCTTGATGTTTTGGACGGAGGGTAGAGATCTCCTTGATGAATTTGTACTGAGGCTCAATGGAAATGCATTGAACCTTAGATTCACCATGCATTGTAACCCGAAATCGGTGCCTTTCCTGGACCTGATGGTCAGTGTAAATGCGGACGGATATATTTTTACACAACTATTTCGAAAAGAAACAGCAACCAATTCTCTTTTAAGAGCAGAAAGCCAACATCCTAAACACACCATACGTGGCATTCCGATTGGGCAGTATTTAAGAATTCGTAGAAACTGCTCTAGAGATGCGGACTTTGAAAAGGAGGCTAAAGCCTTACGTGCACGTTTCCTCGAGAGGGGATATAAAGATAAATGGCTAAAGAAAGCATATAAACGCGCCAGGGCAACAGACAGATTAACGCTGTTGGGCCAATCAGATAGGAAGCAGATCAAAAACGAGAATGATCAGAAAGTACGCCTGATCACTAGATATTGTGACCAGGAAGATCAAATTTACAAGATCCTAAGTCGTCATTGGCACGTGCTTTGCACTGACCCTTCGGTCCAGGAATTTGTACCCCCCAGACCTATGGTGACTTATAAACGTTCAAGAACCCTAAGGGATTCTTTGACTACCAGCCATTTTCATCCCAGATCAGCCTCCAAGCACTGTACAGTGTTGGGGACTTATAGCTGTGGGGGGTGTGTGTACTGTAGATATCTACAGGTGGGTGGCGAGGTTGCACTCCCCAATGGACGCACCTGGAAGCTAAGGCATTTTGTAAATTGCAATACCATCTGCGTTGTCTATCTGTTGACATGCAGATGTGGATGCTTTTATATAGGCAAAACATATAGGGCGTTCAAGGAACGTATCAAGGAACACATTGGTGATATTGGGGGGTGCAATTTCAAATCCCCCATCTCTAGACATATCCATCTAACACATGGTGGTGACTCTAGTTTTGTCCACTTTGTGGGCTTGGATAGGGTACATCCACATGAAAGGGGTGGAGATGTAGATAGAATTCTTCTGCAGATGGAATTAAGGTGGATCTTCACCCTGGATGCTACTAGGGGTAAGGGTCTCAATGACGCAGTTCATTATGGAGCCTTTCTCCCTGTATAACAAGCTCTTGTCGACTTACAGGCTATATTCTTTTTCTTTTCCTTTTTTTCTCTTCCCTCCCATTTTTCTCTTAGGGTTCACCCCCCCTCCTCAGTCATGGGGGTTCCAGTTGAGTACTAATTATTAATATCTTTCACTTAGGCCTTTTTCCCAAGTGTTTGTTTTTGTTTATGTTTTTTCATGAAACATTATAGCATTAAATATATCTCTTTTTTCTCCTCATTATTATTATTTATTAATATTTCTTTATATAGAGTGTACAATGTGGGCAGGGCTCGCTCTGCTGTATTTTTCAATAGAAGTTTATTGGGGTTTACATATGCAGGATAGTCGTAGAGGACTTTTATAATTATTATTAATGTTTTTGAGTTATAGTTGAAGTACGAGTAGAATTATGTTTAGTCTGGTGTAATCATTTTGAAATACACACGCTACTCTGGATGTTCTGGGTCTCCCGTGGTGGCGCCCCTCTCCCTATAGCTGATGGGACGCTTCCTATTTGCGTCCCACGTTGGAGCGCATGATGCGTACACCTTCGCCGCTAAGTGCGGCGTGCGGTGGGCGGAGTTCGGCGCTCGTGCTGGGCCTTTTCCCATTGGCTATGGCGGCTGTGGGGGAGGTGGGCGGCCCTACGTTGGAGCGCGTGACGCGCACACCTCCGCCGCTAAGCGCGGCGTGCGGTGGGCGGAGTTCGGCGCTCGTGCTGGGCCGCTCCCTATTGGCTACAGCAGCTATGAGGGAGGTGGGCGGTCCCCGGGTGGACGCCATGAATACCCGTGTAGTGGCGTTAGTAAGAAATAGACGCTAATCTCCGAAGAGGCTGTTAGGCAGACAGCAAAACATGTCAGATGTAACAGCGTCTGACGCCATTCACCACTACCTATAACCACCTACTAGGACTATCCGGAGCCCGGAACTTATAATTCCATCTCCATCGTGGCAGCACATCTCTATCCGGAATCCGCATACTCAGCGGTGTGGTAACTATGAACTTATGAACTTTATATCCCAGTCGCTGGCTGCATCTTATCTACTGTAGGTGGATGCTGATGGTTCAAAACGCTTAAGCTCTGTATACAATAACATTGAAGGCTTGCCTGATTGCCATACTGAGGACAGTCACAGTTGCCGTTCTATCATGTTTGCATGGCTCCTACCTTGCTACAGCTGATCCCGTGGATGTGCATGTTCCACACTCTAAGCTACTGTTTGATGTACAGCACATATCAAGTAATGGAGATGTTGACGTGATATGGAGGACTGCGAATGAGTCCAGTTTATGTATTTAACTGGTGGCTACAGACGTCACACACGACTGCGATTGAGTCTACTGTTTACATGCAATTTCTGCTTAAGAACTATATTTCATTCATAAGGAGTTCTGGACGTGTCCTAGTTTACATTTTATCGGAGGACTGCAGCCTCCAAGAGAACTTAGTGAGGTAGTGGGTGATATGGCGTTTTTTCAGGGCCGTAGCGTCCCTATTTTAATTGGGTCTATGTAGTGGGTGGGTTTCTAGTTTTTGTTGATGTGTATATGTGTTTTTGTATATTAAATTTTCTATATTAAAATATTTCCAGCATGCACCCAAGAGTCAGTTGTTTCCCTACATATTTTGGCTAAGAGATTTAGTCCCCATCAGGCTCGGTGGTCACTGTTTTTCTCGAGATTCAGATTTGTAATTACGTATACTCCGGGTAGTAAAAACATTAAAGCTGATGCTTTATCCAGATGCTTTGAGCCAGAGACAGCACAGCCCTCAGTCCCAGAGACTATTATCCCACAGAAGGCGGTGTTGGCAGCCACAGAGACCTGGAAGAACTGGATGGAGACTTTAAGTCCCTTCCAGCAGGATGTCCCTGAGGGAAAGCCTGAAGGGGTCATGTTTGTACCATTGCCATTTCGTCTCCAGATATTGCAGATGTTCCACTCCCACAAGAATGCTGGACATCCTGGTGCCACCAGAACACAGGACCTTGTTGCTAGGTGTGCTTGGTGGCCTTCATTGGCAACTGACTGCAAAGAGTATGTGAGAGAATGTGCAGTGTGTGCGAAAAGCAAACCCTCCTGTCTGGCACCTGTGGGAACATTGCAGCCTTTGCCCACACCGAGTGAACCATGGACCCACTCGTCCATGGATTTTGTGGATGAACTCCCGAGGTCTGAGGGCATGTCGGTCATTTGGGTGGTAGTCGAACGATTCAGTAAGATGGCCCATTTCGTGCCCCTGAGAGGACTCCCCTCGACCCAGGAGTTGGCCGATCTTTTCATCATGCACATTTTCCGGCTACATGGCATCCCGGAAAATATAGTGTTAGATCGGGGAGTACAATTTGTCTCTAAATTTTGGAGGGCATTTTGTCATCAATTGGGCATGGAACTGTCGTTTTCGTCGGGCCACCACCCACAGACCAATGGGCAGACCGAGAAAATTAATCAGTCACTGGAACAGTTTCTGAGGTGTTATGTTGCGGATGCGCAAAATGATTGGGTCAAGTTCTTGCCGTTTGCAGAATTTGCACACAATTTAAAAAGCTCTTCCTCTGGATTCTCTCCATTTCAGGTGGTAACTGGAAAGTTGCCTAAGTTCTCCCCACTGCCAGTAGCTTCCATTTCGTTTCCAGCTTTGGAGGCTTGGCAAAAGTCATTTAAGAACATTTGGGGGAGCGTGAAAAAGAATCTAGAGAAGGCTTTTCAGAGTCAGAAAGGTCAAGCTGACAAGAGACGTTCCACTGAGTGGAAGTTCCGCCCAGGAGACTTAGTCTGGGTGTCCACTCATCATTTGACGTTAAAACAGCCTTCGCCCAAGTTAGGACCCAGATTTGTGGGCCCTTACCCGGTAACCAGGAAAATCAACAATGTTACTTATGCCATTGATCCTGCCAGCATGCGTGGTGTAAGATCGTTCCATGTATCCCTGCTTAAGCCAGCAGTGCATGTAGGTTCCACTCCTCCTCCCCCTGTGATGGTGGATGACCAACCTGAGTATGAAGTGGAAAAGATTTTAGACTCATGTATTGTTCAGAACTCAGTACAGTATTTAGTTCACTGGAAAGCTTATGGTATTGAGGAGAGAACATGGGTACCTGATTGTCGCATGCATGCGGACGAATTAAAGGAGTTTCACGCCCTTCATCCTGAGAAACCGGGTAGGAGCTGTCCGGAGTCCAATCCTCGGGGGGGGGGGGGGGGTACTGTGAGAACGCGGAAAAGCCGCCGCGTGTACTCAGAACAAGGCGGCTGAGTCCGCGTCTAACGCGGCGGCTTGCACGCGTGGGCCTGCATACAGTAGTGTAGCCGAACGCGGAGGAACCGCCGCATGCCTTGATAGCGGTGCGGCGGATTCCGCGTCCAGCGCGGCGGGTGCTTCACAACACATGTCTGGTGTGGCTGGGACTGATAGTCCACACAGGTTCAGAAGGACGCGCGCGCGCTGAGAGGCAGAACTTTTATGACAGCCAGAAGGGAGTCAGCTGACCAAGCCGGTCAGCTGACGATTTAGCCAGTTTCCATTGGTCCAGCACTTAGGGGAGGCGCTGGAGAGCGCTTTACTATATATACTGGACGCTGGTCATTCTCTGGTTGTCTGCCGTTGCGATCACCACGTGGTAGCACTCAGACCTTTTGTCAGTATCTGTGTTATACTTTAGACTAGTTCCAGGGTGTTGATGACTACGGAGCTCACACCCAAGACTAGGAATCCTGTGTATCATCTGTATTACCATCTGTTATACTTCAGACTAGTTCCAGGGTGTTGATGACTACGGAGCTCACACCCAAGACTAGGAAGTCTGTGTATCATCTGTATTACCATCTGTTATACTTCAGACTAGTTCCAGGGTGTTGATGATCAAGGACCTCACACCCAAAGATTTGGGATCTGTATTACCATCTGTTATACTCCAGACTAGTTCCAGGGTGTTAATGATCAAGGACCTCGAACCTGTATTACCATCTGTTATTCTTCAGACTAGTTCCAGGGTGTTGATGATCACGGAGCTCACACCAAGACTAGGCATTGTTTATTATCTGTTATGACCTTCGGCTTTCCAGACCTTTCTTCTGATTACTGATTTTGTACTTCGCTATATCTGATACTCCGTTGCCAAACTTCGCTTGTCTTAAGGATTCCGTATCAGCCTTTCCCTCTGTATCTGACCTGTCTGTCTGTTACCGACCTGGCTTGTCCGACCTCGAGAACTATCTCCTCTGGTTAGAGATAGTTCACAGATCTGTCAGTGACACTCCACCATTGGTGTCACTCACATTCTGGTCCTTCCCACATTTAGCCTGACTCCTCCCCTTGGGGAGTTCCAGGCCTTGGAAGGAGCCTGTTCTTTGGGCAGTATCCCATACTGCCTTGTACCCCCTTTACGGGGGCCCTCCTCAAAGTATTATTGTTGCACCAAACACTCATATTACTCAGGTGTCCAGAGGTTAGAGATATATCTGATTATCGGTGATACTGCAGATCATCAGTAATCGGGTATATGTCTGTATTCTCGGTGATACTGCAGATCACCGGTAATCAGATCCTCTCTGTGTTACACCGATCGTTACAGTTAAGTATTTAATATTACAGTTGGAAAATTGAGACTTTTCTGCATCTGTAATTTGCAACAGTGAGGTTTCCCTTGTAAAGACAGAAGCAAAGAAAGCGTTTAATAACTCTGCCTTACCTTGGTCATCCGCCATTGAGTTCCCACCCTCATCCTTTAGGAGTCCAATACAGTCAACCTTTCTTTTCTTTTTTTAGAGTTGATGCACTTGTAAAACTTCTTTGGGTTAGATTTGATATCCCTAGCGATTTGATTTTCAGCTTTAATCTTTGCCAGCCTAATTTCTTTTTTACATCTTTTATTGCACTCCTTATAATCGCTTAATGCAGCCTTGGTCCCCTCCTGTTTTAGGATCTTATAGGCATTCTTTTTCCCTTTCCACCTTAACAGAGGCGCTCAGCTTTGAGGTTACTAGCAGATGCTTTTTTACTCCTATCTGTATTGCCTGAGGAAGCAGGTTTAACCTGTGAAATGCAGTGCACTTTATTTTGGAGTATTCAACTTAAAATCTACAGTTATGTGTTCTGCTTGGAGGAGGTAAGTCCACCACTGCCTCCTCTATTACCAAATTGGTTTTTAAGCTCCTTTAGTCCCTCAGGGTTGTGCCTACTTCCTTCTTCTACTACAGAGAGCGACTTTTTAATCATGAGTGGGGTCAGGACAATCTCCGCACCTGCGTTGACAGTGGTTGCCTAATGGTAACCCTGGTTTGTGAGTATTACATTTTGAATTACTCTATAAATCTTCCATTACCAGTACATACTACACTATATTGGGCTCTTGGCGTTTTCTTCTCAAATTCCCCCTAGTTGGTTCCGTTACCATTTGAGTCAAGTAATTGTCCTGTAGTGATGCCAGAAATCTGCTGCTTTTACCAGAATGGGTAGCCTCAATACTCCAGTCAATTTCTGGAAAGTTGAAGTAATCCATAACTATGACCTCATTTTTACTTGCAGCTTTTTCAATCTGCTGTAGTAATTGCAGTTCTCCAGCTTCATGAATATGTGGTGGCCTGTAGCATACCCCAAAAAGCAATTGGCAACCTTTATTTCCACCATGAATATTTACCCAAACGGACTCCACATCTTCACAATCTTCCTCCATCTCATCGTTCAGGACAGCTGTGAAATAATTCTTAACAAAGAGACAACCCCCTCCACTTTTTCCCCCTGTTCTATCCTTCCTAAACACATTGTATCTCTCTAAATTTGCTATCCAGTCTTGGCTTTCATCCATCCATGTCTCGGTTATTCCCACAATGTCATAGCCTTTGTCAATCAGAATGAACTCTAGTTCGTCCATTTTATTTGCAAGGCTCCTAGCATTGGTTACCATGCACATTATATTTTTACCACCACATTTTCCAATGTTGGTTACATGAAATGGGCTACTTGGAGTTTTAGCAACCTCCTTACGCTTTACACTGTCCCCACTCCCCTCTCCACCCCCCATAATGTTAGGTTCCCACTGTCTTTTTACCTTATCTTGATCTGAAATTCATTTTTGAGGACCTTCCATCTCCCACTAACTTTGTCATTGGTGCCAAAATGTACCATGACAGCCGGGTCTTCCCCAGCCCCACCCAATAATCTGTCAATTCTTTCCACTACATGCTGAACCCGAGCACCCGGGAGACAACAGACTGTACGGCATTCACGGTTTCTTCGACAGATTACCCTATCTGTGTGCCTAATAATTGAATCTCCTACCACCAGTATCTGTCTAGCCTTAGCTGCACTCCTATTCCCTTTCTCGTTGCAGCAGTTTGCCCCTTGGTTGCTAAGGGACACATCCTGCTGCAACATTGCTACTCCAGAATCATCCTCCCCAATATTACGCAAACAAGCATACTTATTAGTGAGGGACAACTCGGGACTAGCCTCCCTGCCACTTTTTCCCCTAACCCTTCTAACTGTGACCCAACTAGCGGCTACCTCTGCTTCTTGCTCCACCCACCTCATCTTCACCGGTTCCATCCAGTGTCTGGATCGTGAGATCCAAGCTCTTCTCCATGTTGTGTATGTGTCTCAGTGTTGCAAGATGCTCATTTAGCTCTGTGACTTTAGCCTCTAACTAAGCCAAACACACACACACGCAGGGCAACAGTAAACACCCTCAATCTGCTGATCAAGGCATGCATACATGTTGCAGGATGTACACTGTACTGCATTGTCCAACATGATGACAATTGTGTGGGGAAAAATTACTTAAAGTAAACTGTGGTGGTGAAAGTTGAAACGGGAGAGTGAGTGAAGCGGGGGAGTGAGTAAAGCCGGGGTGGAGGAGAGTGAGTGTGAGTGAAGCGGGGGAGTGAGTGAAGCTGGGGTGGAGGAGAGGGAGTGAAGCTGGGGTGGAGGAGAGGTAGAGTGAGTGAAGCGGGGGAGTGAGTGAAGCTGGGGTGGAGGGCAGGGAGTGAAGCTGGGGTGGAGGAAAGGGAGAGGGAGTGAAGCTGGGGTGGAGTCCTCAAAACTTAAAGACTACACCACAATGTGCCTAGCACATTCTAAAAAATGCAATATTGGTTGAAGGAAAAAAAAAATTTTTTTTTAGTCCTTACCTGCTGCTTAAAGTATTTGCTCCCCCTTTGTGCCTGTGTTGTAATGCCTGTTTTTAACGCCTATGCCACTTGTGTCGAAGCCACTTAGTGAGGAAGCCACAGACTGAGCAAGCTCAGGTACTGAGTCCTGAAGCTGTCTAAATACCTCCTTTTACAGCTAATCCCTCCCCCTAGCCAATTGCCTGTCTGCTAAGCAAACTGGAGGGAAAAGAAAAAAAAATATACGTTTAAAAAAGTGACACTTGCTGCTCTAGATATCAGATGAACCGCAATACACAATCCACCAGAGATCACAACAGCAAAACAATTTACAAACAACAGCAATGTATTATAATCAGTGCTCACAGTTCCCAGCAGTGAAGTGAAATCAGCCCTCCACCAGACACCAGAGGGGTGATGGTCACTCTGACCGAGCAGCTCCTCCCCTCTGCCACGGTAATAATACTGACATGTGCACTTAATACAATATATTTTTTTTTATTCAAATCACTATTCTATATTGAGGTGTTCAACAAAAAAAACAACAACAACAACAAAAAACACAAATGTATACATTTTTCCTATCATAACTTTAAAATTGATTTTCTCCAAAACTAAGGTCTTTTTAAAAAATTCTTTTTCCCCCTTATACCCACTGCTTTTTAACATACTCTGCCAATTTGGTGATTCTAGCTGGTAAGGGAGCTTTGCATTTTACAGCAGAAATCACAGACATTAGGCGAAAAAGACGATAAAATATTTGGGCGAATTTTCGCTTGTCAAAATTAAAATTTTACTTATTTTTGTGAAAATCCGGAGAAAAAAATATTTGCATTTTCGCTTATCACTGTCTGGGGGTACCTATGCCTGGCTAACCTATACTGGGGGCACCCATGCCTGGCTACCTATACTGGGGTAAAGAAAATCTGCTTAATAATGTGGTGGTAAGGGGAAGGAGTCAGCATCTGCAGTATTGTGCTTTGATTGGGGGGTTGGGGATTCTGCAGCTGCCCAGTCATGCTGTGATGCCCCCCATGATTGGGCAGCTGCAGAATCCCCCCCCCCCCCCCCAGCACAATACTGCAGATGAAGACTCCTTCCCCCTGCAGCTGCCCAATCATGGGGGGCATCACAGCATGACTGGGCAGCTGCAGAATCCCCAACCCCCCAATCAAAGCACAATACTGCAGATGCTGACTCCTTCCGGCCCCCCCCCCCCCCCCCCCGAGATATGCAAAGTTTAGCATTTTCAATGTTGGTAGATCTCCCGGGCTCTGGAATTTTCAAAGTAGCTCACGGGTGGAAAAAGTGTGGGCACCCCTGATTTACACTATTGTGTTGCTTTCTCTTTTGTTTCATAATGTGATGGTCACAAGGACAAGAGTTACAACAGAATCTTAAAGAGAACCCGAGGTGGGAATTTATTATGCTAGTGGGGCACAGAGGCTGGTTATGCACAGTAACACCAGCCTCTGTTGCCCCATGGTGTGCCTCCATGTCCCCCCTGTGCGCCGCTATAGCCCCCGCAGTGCTGGCGACACGCAGCGTGTCGCCAGCACAATATTTACCTAAGCGCTGTGTCAGCGCCGCTCCCCCGCATCGGCGCTACCCGCCGCATCACTTCCCTCCAATCAGCGGGAGGGAAGGGACACGGGCGGGTAGCGCCAATGCGAAGGAGGTGGGGTAGCGTCGCTGACAGACAGCGCTTAGGTGAATATTGTGCTGCGGGGGCTATAGCGGCGCACAGGGGGGACATGGAGGCACACCATGGGGCAACAGAGGCTGGTGTTACTGTGCATAACCAGCCTCTGTGCCCCACTAGCATAATAAATTCCCACCTCGGGTTCTCTTTAAGGAGTCCTGGATGTGCCGGCTTAGAGCAGTGTACTGGATTTCTAGAGACAAACTCTTGTTGTATGAGCTGTTATTGCTTAGGATTCTTAGACCTGAGCACAATCCATTCATTGGTGTTGTGATGATTTGCTCAGCTGCCTGTGCAGGCAGCCAGCCTTTTGACCATTGTGTAGGTTTGCATGCTGCAGGACTCTGGAAAGAAGAGCTTCTGTCAGTTTTGCAGCTTGTGCTTGCAGAGGAATTTGCATACGTTGTCATGCAAATTGCCTGGCCACATTCATTGGAAGCGTGTACTATAAGTACTATGTCTTTCCCACAATGCTTCGCTGTTCATAAGGATTTCGTCCTATGTAACACTCTTGGTGGGGTGTCAGCCTTGCTCTCTGTTTGAACATCAGCTTAGAGTAATTCCTGAATCTGCGCTAGGCAGATTTCCCTAGTGCAGTTAGAATTGTATTATCTGTATTGCCTGTTCTGTCTCGTCTTGCCTGTTGCCATTGTCCTGTCCCTATGGTGGTCGACAGGAAATGGTTCTGATCTCTGTTCTTGGAGTATAGCTGGTGCAGCGGTTGCTACCAGCTATCTCTTCTGTTCTGTCTCCTGGGATCGCACTAGCTACTTTTTGCTAGCGCTGGGGATCCTTCTGTTCTGTCTCCTGGGATCGCGCTAGCCACTTTTCGCTAGTGCTGTGGATCCTTCTGTTCTGTCTCCTGGGATCGCGCTAGCCACTTTTCGCTAGCGCTGGGGATCCTTCTGTTCTGATACTCTGTACTTGGATCGCGCTAGCCACTTTTCGCTAGTGCTGTGGATCCTATCTCTCGCTTGTCCCTGTTTTCGTGTGTCTGTCTGCTACGCTTGCTGGAGGCTCGGTGAGGTAGCCGTTAAGCAAGCGCTCGCGTCCTCTGTTTCATGTTTGTCTGTTAATGGTTAGTTAGGCGTGCTTGTCTCTATTGTGCTTATCACGTGGAGACCGCGCATAACCGCGTGCACTGTTGCGAATGAGTGCGGTGTTCGCGGTTAGCTAGCGTTTGTTATTTTCTGTATCTCCTCATTGTATTATTTGCTGTGCCTTTGCTAACCTCGTATTCTGTCCTGATCTGCCTTGTGTCTCGTCTGGCGATCGCACCTCTCGCGATCGCGTTCCTATTTCATATCTGCTGTTGTGTGTGTGCGGTCGCGGGGTGGCGACTGGATTGGCGCACACACATACAACCTGTCCCTTTGCGCATTCTCATTCGCAATCACCTCTCTTGCGATTGCGTTCTGCGTTTCGTACAATTCCTGTCTGGCATTTGTGGAGGTACAGAGGATTGGTTCCTCTGCACTCCCCAGCGCCATCTGCCGACAGGAATTTTCCCTCTACGGGTGCGTAGCACCTTTTGCTGGGTTCCTGCAAATTATACGCTTGTGGAGGATTTCCGCCGTGTCAGCGCACGCGTTGTGCGCTGATCACGGGGAAAGTTCCACAATCGTTACAGGTGTATTAAGTTGTAGAGATGGCCCGAACGCTTCGTCGGCGAGCACTATTCAGTGAAGATTGGGTATTCGAGCACATGGCGATATTCGGCCCGCCCCTTACATCTTCATTGGGCTAAACTTTGACCCCTTACATCACAGTCAGCAGGCACATGGCAGCCAAATCAGCCTGCGCTCCCTCATGGACTCCCTCGCCCCCTATAAAAACGCTGCAGCACCCACCATGTTCCAAACTGTCTCCGGCTGGAATAGTGAGAGGAAGGGACAGAGCTGGAGATAGCAGCAAGGCTTAGTGTACAGAGGCACCAGAGTAGAATAAAAACATTTAAAAACTGTCTAAAAGAGGGGGATGGTCAGGTGGACTTACCTCCCTCGAAAATATAAAACTCAATTGAATCACAATATATCAAAACAAATTTTTTTTAATTTATCTCCACTTAGTGCAACGCGTTTCGCAGGTGTGGTCCCGCTTCATCAGGCAAAAAGGAGCATAACTATAAAACAAACAGAAATATATACAAACATAATGACCCATAGAAATAGCTTAAAACTAAGGCGCAGTATAAAAACATGAGAAGACATGATAAAATTGTACCATTTTTGTTCGCAATGTAGTAAAAACTTGCTCTATGTCTAAAAATTGCATCTAATTGATCATAAAATATCCAAAAGAATCCAAAGTGTACACAAAAGTTAATAAATATCCATAGTTATCAATTGATATGCTAAAGTACATCAGCTTCTAGATTAAAGGATAGTCAGTTTCGTCAGTATAACATATAGTACTATTTTATGACCCAAGAGCTTACTTTCAAGAAGAATTGCTAGCAGTCTAGATTGCTATAATAAGATTAAACACCTCAGCAAGATTGACTTACCTCAATGGGTCTAAATGCAGAAGTGAGCGCCTCTGTGTAGATGTGCGAGGGGGCTCTGCTTATATAGGGAGTGTGGTTGCACTAATTGATCCTAATGCACCAATCAAAATCTGCCATGTCAGCAGGGTGTGCCACTTTGAGTGCACCTGGAAGTGGTCATGAGGGAGGACCGCATGCATGGACATTAGGGCAGCATGGTGGCATAGTGGGTAGCACTCTCGCCTTGTAAGTGCTGGGTCCCTGGTTTGATTCCCAGCCAAATCAACATCTGTAAGGTTTTTTTTTTTAAATATTAATTCTCATCAATTTTAGTAATTATAGTAGTAGAGGAACTCTGCGCATGGGCAGTATCTATTTTAGAACTAGTCACCAGTATTAGTAGTTAAAAAAATAATAAAAGATGTCATATTACATTATTTATGAAACTGCTAGCAAACCAATAGATCAGAAGAGTATATACATTGTTTTTCGTGGTGATCAGGTAGCAGTGTCACCATCTAGTGGTGAAAGTATATATGATGGCCCATGAGGCAGGACCGCATGCATGGACATTAGGGCAGCATGGTGGCATAGTGGCCAGCACTCCTGCCCCGCAAGTGCCGGGTCCCCGGTCCGAATCCCAGCCCAGTCAACATCTGCAAGGTCTTTTTTTTTTTAAAGTATATACATTGTTACCACCATTTTTTTGTGGTGATCAGGTAGCAGTGTCACCATCTAGTGGTGAAAGTATATTTAATAGCCCAGGTTATGTACAAATAACAATGCTGAATAAAAATGATAATAAGAGCTCTGAATTTGATACAAACAACATAAGAATCAAACACAAGTTAAAATAGCAATTATAAAAATATATACAATATTATTAAACAGATTAAATGGGAGGAGATAAGATCATAAATTGATTAAGTAAAAGAGAGGACCATTAAAATAGTATAAACTTGTGAGTACTAAAAATCAGGTTTTTATAGAATTAGGTGGGAGGTTGGATCAGAAGATTTTCTCAAGAACCTCATTTAACCCCATGGGTACTAAAGTCTTCAGAATTTGGACCCAGTACATCTCCCTATGCCGCAATATCTCAAAAGCATTGGTGGTATTGGTGGGTAGGGCTTCTATTAGGGTGATCGTGAACAGGTGGGGGTTTTTGAGGTGATGGGTACCAAAGTGTCGAGACACGCTGTGCAGTGCATAGTTGTTGATTATATTTCTCTTGTGTTGCCCAATGCGGCTCCTGGTGGTCTGGGTAGTACGTCCGATATATTGTAACTTACACGGGCATGAAATTAGATAAATTACATTCCTTGTTTCACATGTTCTAGTCTGTTTTATTGTATACTGGGTATTGGTTATGAATGATTGGAAAGTGTCTGTTTGTGTAATGAAGGTGCAAGCCTGGCAACGGGGCTTTGTGCAGGTATAAGATCCTGGGCGTGAGGGATTGGTAAATTGTCCTGGAGTGTTGGAAGGAGGGTTCTTTAATCTGCTTGGGGCCAGTAGGTTTCGGAGATTGGGGGCTCTCCTAAAGGTTGATGTGGGATTCTTGGGTATGGTTTTCACTAGATAAGGGTCCTGTAGCAGTATTTCCCATCTGGATTTGAGTATAGTTCTGATGGTCTTATGTTGGGAGCTGAATTTTGTAATGAATCTTGGAAAGAGGCTGGATGCTGTAATGGTTAAGGGCTCTGCCTCTGACACAGGAGACCTGGGTTCAAATCTCGGCTCTTCCTGTTCAGTAAGCCAGTAATTCTGTAAGGAGCTCTTTGGGCAAGACTCCCTAACACTGCTATTGCCTACTGAGTGTGCTCTAGTGGCTGCCTCGCAAGCGCTTTGAGTCCGACAGGAGAAAAGCGCTATACAAAAAAAAAAGGTAAAAGGAAAGAGGGCGAAGGAGGTGGTTGTTTGAGTGGGTTGTGATGTGGATGGTGGGTTGGGAATGGTGGCTCTGTGTTTGGCATCTCTGATTAGTTTACGTGGATATTGGCGTTCTCTGAATTTTTCTGTGAGTGTTTTTGATTGTTCGTTGTAATCATTCCTGTCTGTACTGTTGCGAAATATTCATCTGTATTGGCTATATGGAGTGTTAGTGGTCCAGGGCGGTGGTGATGACTGTCAAAATGAATGTAATTATTAGCGTCAACTTTCTTGAACTGGGTTTTGGTCTTGATGATATTTGAATCAGTAAACAGGATGAGATCGAGGTATTCTATGGAAGTGTGGCTGTATTGGGAGGTGAATTGTAGTCCCGCTGGGTTAATATTCAAAAATTCTACAAACTGGGTTATGAGTGATGGGTCGCCTTGCCAAATGAATATTAGGTCATCAATGTATCGACTGTAGAGAATTATATTGGAGGAAAAGGGGTTATTATGGGTGAATTTTAAATACTCTAAATAGCCGATTGCTAGATTGGCATAGGAGGGTGCGAAGAAACTTCCCATGGCTGTACCTGTTGATAAAATGTATCTGAAAAAGCAAAAGTATTGTGTTTCAATATGAACTCAGCACAACCTATCAAGAAAGCTTGTTGTGCAGTTGGCATGTTGGGGTTGTTACTTAAAGGGATACTGTAGGGGGGTCGGGGGAAAATGAGCTGAACTTACCCGGGGCTTCTAATGGTCCCCCGCAGACATCCTGTGTTGGCGCAGCCACTCCCCGATGCTCCGGCCCGCCTCCGGTTCACTTCTGGAATTTCTGACTTTAAAGTCAGAAAACCACTCCGCCTGCGTTGCTGTGTCCTCGCTCCCGCCGATGTCACCAGGAGTGTATAGCAGAAGCCCAGTATGGTCTGTGTCTGCGCAGTACACTCCTGGTGCCATCAGCGGAATCGAGGACACGGGCGTGCAGGCGGAGTGGTTTTCTGACTTTAAAGTCAGAAATTCCAGAAGTGAACCGGAGGCGGGGCCGGAGCATCGGGGAGTGGCTGCGCCAACACAGGATGTCTGCGGGGGACCATTAGAAGCCCCGGGTAAGTTCAGCTCATTTTCCCCCGACCCCCCTACAGTATCCCTTTAAAAAGCATTCTAATGCTGTAAGTCCAAAGGGGTGCGGTATGTTGGTATATAACGAGGTTACATCGCAAGTCAACCATATGTAATCGGATTGCCAGTTGATATCTTTCAGTAAATGGATGAGATGTTGTGAATCTTTTAAGTATGAGAAGAGGGTCTGTACGTGGGTTTGTAGGTCTTTGTCTGGGAACCGAGATAAATTACTGGTGACTGATTATATTCCGGAAATGATCGGTCGACCTGGTGGTTTGTAGAGTGTTTTGTGGATTTTAGGTAAGTAATAGAAAAACGGTATCTTGGGGTGTTGGTTTATGATAAATGCTCTTTCGTTTTTGGTTAAAATGCCGTTGAGGTATGCTGTATTGATGAAAGTTTTTAGTTTGTTGTTATATTCCAAGGTAGGGTCATAGTCAATGGGTGTGTAATGGTCGGTATTGTTGAGTAGTCTAAATGATTCTTCTACGTAATCAGATGTATTAAGCAGGACCACTCCTCCGCCGTTGTCTGCTGGTTTGATGATTATGTCATGATTGTGTTGGAGGGTTTTGAGGGCTCTGTTTTCTAAACGATTAAGGTTGGAAGTATGGATTGGTGTTTGAAGCTCCAGTTTTTGTAGATCCTCAAGTACCAGAGAATAAAATGTGGAGATGAAGTTACCTTGGGATGCTGTGGGATGAAATCTAGACTTTCCTTTCAGTTGAGTAGTGATATATTTCTCTAGGGATAGTTCACCTGGGACTAGGGTACAGGTAGGTATGTTCTCATTGTTAGTGATGATAAGGGCTGTATCGGGATCAATAACAAGTTGTTTTTTTATGGCAAAATGTCGCTTTAATGTCAGTTTCCGTATACAGGCATTCAAGTCTGAAAAAAGTTCTGACAACCCCTTCTGGAGTAGTTCAGTTTCGTTTGAGGTGAGAATGTGGGTAGACAAATTGAATATTGATTTCATATTATTGGCCGGGTTATCTAGGTTCAGAATCGGTTTCTCTTTTTGCCTCTGCGTCCTCTCTTTCTAGGCTTGGGGTGGGGGGGGGGGGCGTTTCAGGGTAATCTTTGGTTTCAAGAGGACCCTGTTGCCTGTGGGGCTGGGCATGGGGAGCAGTAGAGAGTTCTGGGAGAGGGTAGAGGGAAGGTCTAAAAAAGTGGCCGTGGCTGTAATAGGACCACTAGCACTCCATATAGCCAATACAGACGAATATTTCACAACTGTACAAACAGGAATGATTACAACGAACAATCAAAAACACTCACAGAAAAATTCAGAGAACGCCAATATCCACGTACACTAATCAGAGATGCCAAACACACAGAGCCACCATTCCCAACCCACCATCCACATCACAGCCCACTCAAACAACCACCTCTTCCGCCCTCTTTCAAAGATTCATTACAAAATTCAGCTCCCAACATAAGACCATCAGAACTATACTCAAATCCAGATGGGAAATACTGCTACAGGACCCTTATCTAGTGAAAACCATACCCAAGAATCCCACATCAACCTTTAGGAGAGCTCCCAATCTCCGAAACCTACTGGCCCCAAGTAGATTAAAGAACCCTCCTTCCAACGCTCCAGGACAATTTACCAATCCCTCACGCCCAGGATCTTATACCTGCAAAAAGCCCTGTTGCAAGGCTTGCACCTTCATTACACAAACAGACACTTTCCAATCATTCATAACCAATACCCAGTATACAATAAAACAGACTAGAACATGTGAAACAAGGAATGTAATTTATCTAATTTCATGCCCGTGTAAGTTACAATATATCGGACATCCTACCCAGACCACCAGGAGGGCATTGGGCAACACAAGAGAAATATAATCAACAACTATGCACTTCACAGCGTGTCCCGACACTTTGGTACCCATCACCTCAAAAAACCCCACCTGTTCACGATCACCCTAATAGAAGGCCTACCCACTAATACCACCAATGCTTTTGAGATATGGCGGCATAGGGAGATGTACTGGGTCCAAATTCTGAAGACTTTAGTACCCATGGGGTTAAATGAGGTTCTTGAGAAAATCTTCTGATCCAACCTCCCACCTAATTCTATAAAAACCTGATTTTTAGTACTCACAATTTTATACTATTTTAATGGTCCTCTCTTTTACTTAATCAATTTGTGATCTTATCTCCTCCCATTTAATCTGTTTAATAATATTGTATATATTTTTATAATTGCTATTTTAACTTGTGTTTGATTCTTATGTTGTTTGTATCAAATTCAGAGCTCTTATTTTCATTCAGCATTGTTATTTGTACATAACCTGGGCTATCGTATATACTTTCACCACTAGATGGTGACACTGTTACCTGATCACCACAAAAAAAAATGGTGGTAACAATGTATATACTTTAAAAAAAAAAGACCTTGCAGATGTTGACTGGGCTGGGATTCGGACCGGGGTCCCGACACTTGCGGGACAGGAGTGCTGGCCACTATGCCACCGTGCTTCCCTAATGTCCATGCATGCGGTCCTGCCTCATGGGCTATCATATATACTTTCACCACTAGATGGTGACACTGCTAC